>NC_045768.1:64719434-65022559 GCF_008692025.1 Phocoena sinus
TCCAGGTTGTCCATTTTATTGGCATAGAGTTGCTTGTAGTAATCTCTCATGATTCTTTGTACTTCTGCAGTGTTCATTGTCACTTCTCCTTTTTCATTTCTAATTCTGTTGATTTGAGTCTCTTCCCTTTTTTTCCTTGATGAATCTGGCTAGTGGTTTATCAATTTTGTTTATCTTCTCAAAGAACCAACTTTTAACTTTACTGAAATTTGCTATTGTTTCCTTCATTTCTTTTTCATTTATTTCTGATCTGATCTTTATGATTTCTTTCCTTCTGCTAACTTTGGGGCTTTTTTGCTCTTCTTTCTCCAATTGCCCTAAGTGTAAGGTTAGTTTATTTGAGATGTTTCTTGTTTCTTGAGGTAGGATTGTATTGCTATAAACTTCCCTCTTAGAACTGCTCATAGCATTTAAATTTTCTTAAATTTACCAAGGCTTGATTTGTGACCCAAGATATGACCTATGCTGGAGAATGTTCCATGAGCACTTGAGAAGAAAGTGTATTCTGTTGTTTTTGGATGGAATGTCCTACAAATATCAATTAAGTCCACCTTGTTTAATGTATCATTTAAAGCTTGTGTTTCCTTATTTATTTTCATTTTGGATAATCTGTCCATTGGTAAAGTGGGGTGTTAAAGCCCCCTACTATGATTTTGTTAGTGTCGATTTCCCCTTTTATGGCTGTTAGCATTTGCCTTATGTATTGAGGTGCTCCTATGTTGGGTGCATAAATATTTACAATTGTTATATCTTCTTCTTGGATTGATCCCTTGACATTATGTAGTGTCCTTCTTCGTGTTTTGTAAGAGTCTTTATCTTAAAGTCTATTTTGTCTGATATGAGAATTGCTACTCCAGCTTTCTTTTGATTTCCATTTGCATGGGATATCCTTTTCCACCCCCTCACTTTCAGTCTTTCTGTGTCCCTAGGTCTGAAATCGGTACCTTGTAGACAGCATATGTGTGGGTCTTGTTTTTGTATCCATTCAGCTAATCTACGTCTTTTGGTTGGAGCATTTAATCCATTTACATTTAAGGTATTTATCGATATGTATGTTCTTATTGTCATTTTCTTAATTGTTGTGGGTTTGTTATTGTCGGTCTTTTCCTTCTCTTGTGTTTCCTGTCTAGAGAAGTTCCTTTAGCATTTGCTGTAAAGCTGGTTTGGTGGTGCTGAATTCTCTTAGCTTTTGCTTGTCTCTAAAGGCTTTAATTTCTTTGTTGAATCTGAATGAGACCCTTGCTGGGTAGAGTACTCTTGGTTGTAGGTTTTTCCCTTTCATCACTTTAAATATGTCCTGTCACTGCCTTCTGGCTTGCAGAATTTCTGCTGAAAGATCAGCTGTTAACCTTATGGGGATTCCCTTGTATGTTATTTGTTACTTTTCCCTTGATGCTTTTAATATTTTTCCTTTGTATTTAATTTTTGATAGTTTGATTAATATGTGTCTTCACATATTTCTCCTTGGATTTATCCTGTATGGGACTCTCTGAGCTTCCTGGACTTGACTATTTTCTTTCCCATATTAGGGAAGTCTTCAATTATAATCTGTTCAAATATTTTCTCAGACCCTTTCTTTTTCTCTTCTTCTTCTGGGACCCCTATAATTCGAATGTTGGTGCATTTAATGTTGTCCCAGAGGTCTCTGAGACCGCCCTCAATTCTTTTCATTGTTTTTCCTTTATTCTGCTCTGCAGTACCTATTTCCACTATTTTATCTTCCAGGTCACTTATCCGTTCTTCTGTCTCAGTTATTCTGCTATTGATTCCTTCTAGAGAATTTTTAAGTTCATTTATTGTGTTGTTCATCATTGTTTGTTTGCTCTTTCATTCTTCTAGGTCCTTGTTAAATGTTTCTTGTATTTTCTCCATTCTATTTCCAAGATTTTGGATCATCTTTACTATCATTACTCTGAATTCTTTTTCAGGTAGATTGCCTATTCCCTCTTCATTTGTTTGGTCTGGTGGGTTTTTACCTTGCTCCTTCACCTGCGGTGTGTTTCTCTGTCTTCTCATTTTGCTTAACTTACTGTGTTTGAGATCTCCATTTCGCAGGCTGCAGGTTCGTAGTTTCTGTTGTTTTTGGTGTCTGCTTCCAGTGGGTTCAGTGGTTGTGTAAGCTTCCTGGTAGAGGGGACTGGTGCCTGTGTTCTGGTGGGTGGGGCTGGATCTTGTTTTTGTGGTGGGCAGGGCCACGTCCGATGGTGTGTTCTGAGGTATCTGTGAACTTATTATGATTTTAGGCAGTCTCTCTGCTAATGTGTGGTGTTGTGTTCCTGTCTTGCTAGTTGTTTGGCATGGGGCATCCAGCACTGGAGCTTGCTGGCTGTTGGGTGGAGCTGGGTCTTAGTGTTGAGATGGAGATCTTTGGGAGAGCTTTCGCTGTTTGATATTATGTGGGGCCGGGAGGTCTCTGGTGGTCCAACATCCTGAGTTCAGCTCTCCCACCTCAGAGGGACACCAGGCCAGAGCACCAAGACCCTGTCAGCCACACGTCTTTTGGGAAGTCTGAAGTCTTCTGCCAGCATTCGGTAGGTGTTCTGTAGGAGTTGTTCCACATGTAGATGTATTTTTGATGTATTTGTGGTGAGGAAGATGATCTCCACGTCTTAGTTCTCTGCCATCTTGAAGGTCCACCTACTGTGATAATGGGCTGATAACGTGGTTTCTCCAATTCCAAGAGAGGCACACTGTGCAGTACTGTAATTCTTTGAAAGTGACAAATATGTGGTGGTGACGGCAGTTCCTGCAGTCACTGTGAGCTGCGGGTGGCTCTGAGGGCAGCAAGGGCATCTCTGGATGCATGCCTCACGCGGTGGTGACCCTTTGGATACAGCCCAGCTGTGCAGTGGCCTAGACCTCAGCGTGGCTGAGGGCTCTGTGCGAGCCTTTACTATTTTAAAGTGTGCACTTCAGTGATGGTTGTGCAACCATCAGCACTATCTAATTCCAGAATATTTCCATTTCCTCAAAAAGGAACCCTGTACCTATAAGCAGTTAGTTCCAATTTCCCCTTCCAACAACCATCTGACAACCACTAATCTACTAATGTGGACATTTCATATAAGCAGAATCACTCAGTATGCAGCCTTGTGTCCATCTTCTTTCACTTACAATAATGTTTTCAAGTATATGGTTAACTTCATCATAATCATCATTGAAAGATATCTTACTTGAATATAATAAAACCATTTGCTCAGAGTGGTAATAAATACATGCGATAATTAGAAGAGATCCAGCCTACAATTTGGAAGACTGTAGCTTTAGTGCTGATCTCTTCCTACTTTTACTTCTGAGGACTTCAGTCTCCTCTCCTATACAAAAGGGATATTAGATGAGATGACATCAAAGGTCTCTCATTTTCATTCCTGTTACTCCAGGAATCTCAAAGACACACAGACACACACTTCTTGTCTTCTTGGAAAAAAATAATTGTTACAAAATTAATTACCTAGATTTGAAAACTTTAGTTCCCAACCTGATCTGGAGACAGAAAATCTGAGACAGCTGCTATCAGTAACACTTTGACCAGATTATATGTTCAGGAAGTTAACACCAGCTTCTTGATCAGTTGAGAAATAAAACAAAAGACAGCCTGAGCTGTTTGTATCAGTGTGGCTTTCCCTCCAGTTCTGAAAAGGGATAATGTAATCAATGATTTCCATCGTGACTTCCTCCCTGATTAAGAAAAAAAGCTCCATGCTTAAAAAGAACTATTAGAAATTTGCATATTTGCACGATGCGTTTATACTTTTACCTTCCTATCTCATTCACTCCACATCTCCAGTATCTAGAACACTATCAGGTACAGGGTTGGCACTTCATATTCAATATTTGTTGAATGGATGGTGGATGGATGGATGGATGGAAGCTGTATAATGAAAGGCTGATCCAAACAGTAAGGATGAAAAATACATGTTGACTTTTCTTCTCCGTTTTTTCTTTCAATGGGTAGAATAAATAAAAAATGTTAAACACTGAAGGGACAGTGATTCAGAACTAGAAATAAGTTTGTTTTATTAATTTTTATACAACACTAGATACAGTATATTTATTAAGCTGCTTTGTCGCAGAAATTAATCAGCACCAGCTTATGGTTTAAATTACACAGAACCATAGTGTTAATGAAAATATGTGCATATTCTTTTTGGCTGTCTTAAAAATAAACACAAACAAAAATGTAAGTAAATGTCACCTACTTCATTTTTACCACTCCTTGGAAGGAGATGAAGTGATTGTCATATGTTTTTTAAGTTTATGCTTAGCAAATATATACTATATATATATATATATATATATATATATATATATATATATATATGTATGTATGTTTTTGTTGAAGACCAACGGTACAAGATTCTGAAAAGCTACACACTATTGAGCTGAGTTAATGCCCTTGGATTAACTGAGACTTTTCCTGAGTCGGTATTCAAGTCTGGGGAGAAGAGTTGGGTGGCATTCAGGTCCTTCTTTCTGATGCTCTCTTTCTCAGCTACAAATCAACTCTCATCTCTTCCTCCACTCTCCCCTTTCTTCTCCTTTCCTATAACCTCCCGTTGCCATTCTACCATCACTCCATTTCCTTCCTTCCCACTCCCACCAGAACCTAAAGGATGACAGTAACCAATCAAGGTGGAAAGAACCATGACCATCATTTACTTCTATTTCCCCATCAGTCAAAGCCCAATCATGAGAAGGAGATGAAGGTCATGATGAATATTGCCCAGCACTTACACTTGCCTGAATTAATGTTTCCATGATCAAGAGTATTTTAAATATTCTTCTAGTATTTCTAGTTGCTATAAAAATCAAAGCAGTGTCTCTTTGTGCTAACATTTGCAATTACATTTAAATATCACTGTCATGGCAGGAATGTAAAATAAAATCTACCATGCTGATCAGGTTCTACATAGTTGCCATGGTTCTGGATTTCCAGTTTTAAATAGTTAATATAGTTCTATAGTTCTAATATATTCCTTATTCCTTGAACTTTTACTTTCCCTCCTAGGATATAGCCCTTTAGGTAAACAACTCTTCATTTCTTTATTCAGCATCCCACCTTTCCACATTGCGGAAGCAAGTGGATCAGAAGGGATTTGAACTGATACAGAGAATGGGTTTTACATCTTTTGGTTAAATACCAGAAACTACTTGTGTCATACAGGAGACCTGTGTATCACAGCAGTCCAGAGCCTACTTGTGATATCTAAGGTAAGGAGCCTCCCGACTCCACAAAGATGTTGGAATTTAATAAGACGTAGAATGTCTAAATCTCATTCCAACATCTTTTTGTAAATATTTCTATTAACCAAAATCTTGATAAATGAGCACAAATGAAACAAGCTTGTCATGTTTTATAACCAGAAACAGGACTGAATTTCTTCAGTCACTTTTAGTTTCTCTCAGGGTATTTTTATAATAAAACCTGCACCAAAACTTTGGTCCACTTAATAACTCCATTTTGATTCAGAAGTGACCCTGGTGCTCATATAGCAAGTCACAAGTGGCATAACCATATTATTCAGGGATTATGAAAAGAGGAAAATTTGAGTAAATTGTTTAGAAATTAATTTTTAAGTTCCTGTAATTAAACCTTGATTTCAGAAGGGAGTCCTTGCAAGGCTGCAACATGCATCACTGCTACAAAATGTTTCACTCAGCAGCCATTATAAATTAATAAGGTACCTTTTCATTACAGAATCAGGTTAACATGGCATTTCTACAAATATTAAATATTTAAGGGCTCAAAACTGTATCAAAATTCTTTCTGAGAAGATAGGCTTTCAAGAGCTCTGTTTTCAGTATTACTTTTCTTTGTTCATCAGCATAGTTCATTGGGACACTTTTGAGAAAGTCACATTTTTCTTCCATATGTTAATCATCATTCATATATGCTTTTTATTCCAAATGTCCTTGAGAAATGCCTGTCAGTACTATAAACATGAATGAAGAGAAAGACTCATGTTACTTCAAATTTCTCATGACCCTGTAAAGCTGGGGAAACCCAATCATTTGCTTTGGAATGGTGCACCATTCTTATTAGAAAAGGAGATCTGTCTTGTGAGTAGTGATGGGTAGACCTCTGAAGGACAGGTAGCCCCTGAATTCTTACCTGAACTAGAGCTTTGCAGATGAGTTTCCATCTGCCAGATTCTTCCATCTAAAGCCTTCCTTTTTCACCACAGAGAATTCTCCTTTTTATCCACAGCCTCTCAGCTTTCACATGTGAAAGGGCTCCAAAGGGACAAAGCAACCCTTTGCAGTTCAACCTTGACTTAATGAACTGGCAGGGTGAGCTTCCCTCAGATTGAAGTAGTAGAAGCACCTGCAATATAGATTTCAGAATGGACTCATTTGAGGTATTGGGACCAAAAGCATCCAAGGACCATGAAATTCGTATTGACTGAAATATGGAGTGAGGTCTCCAGAATAATCAAATCTTGTGCCATATAATACTTGGGGTTTTATTTTGGAAGGTATTGAGATACAAAAATTTTATCTCTTCCTATAAGTAACATTCATTTATCAATCTTCCTGGAACTATTTAACTGTGTTTCTTCTTTACTAGATAGAATCCTTCAAACACTATGATTAAAAAAAAAAAAAAAATGTACCAGTCAGTCATGACACTCTGTTTTCTACTGAGCCATGTGCACAAATCCTGGAAATAAATAGGTAAGAAATCCCAAGTGGGCACCTGTAGGGCCAGTTACATTTAGAGTTTCCTGGAGCACATATAATTGTGAGATCTGCCCTTCTTACAGTCCTTTGTTTGCCATTTTCCTTGTCTTTGAACCAAAACACAGTTCTTGCCAGGCTTTGAACGTTGAGGAGGCCCTCTCCTCCAGTTGGTGAAGGTCACAGGTTCACCGCCGATCCACTCCCAGTGGCCAGCATGCACTTGGTCATTCAAACCTAATGTGAACCAAAGAAGTGTGCCATAGGAGTTTATTACATTTACAATTGGATATCATATCAACCTGCTATTCAAAGTTAAGTAATCACATACAAATGTAGGCCTACGTTCTAAAACAAGGACTAGGACCTGGGAATCCTATAAGACACGAGCGAGAACACAAGGCTTTGGGGTCAGGCAGATTGGAATCCAAATCCTAGCTCCACCACTTGCTAGTTGAACATCTTTGGGCAGGTTATTTAACCTCTCTGAGTTCTCTGAGTTTTAGTTTTCTCAACTCAGAAATGTATATCTAAATATATCCAAGCCTGTTTTGAGGATTAAAACAGATAACTCATATAAAGCTCATGACATATAAGTGTTTAATAAATGGCAATTATTATTCAGAGTATCCTACAGGCAGAACTCCTATCACATTCTTGTCTATTCTTCTTCCTCACGATTTAAATGTCTCGGTTTTCATATTTGAAAGTAGCTTACTAAGTATTATTTTTAGTCTGGAGCTTAAGGTTTTTTCAATCTGCTACAGTTCTAATAAAAAGCAGCTTTTCTCAACTTGTCTCTCTACTCCCACTGGCAGTTTTTTGAAAATTACACTTCAGTGTTGTAAAGCTCTTGTAATTTTTCTTAAAGAAGCATTCCTCCTCCTGTCTTTCAGAATAGAAATAAAAATAATAGCATGAGAAAAGAATCCACTGCAATAGGATGGCCTGGCAGCTCCCAAACCAAATTTGACCATGAAAACAGTCTTTGTTACATAGCATGTAACCCTCTCCCCACTGGTTCTCATTCTATATTTTGGGGTAGAATAAAATGAAGTATTTTTGGTTGGGAATGACTGTCTCCTCTGGACTGTTTCTTTGAATTATTGACCTTGGGTGATGCTATGCCCAAGGACTTTTTGAGGATAGAGCCTTGACATCAGTCATTGTGGACATAGAGAAAATTTATCTTCCAGGCTTAATTTAATACTCTCAGATGATTTCAGAATTAGACGCTCACTGAGTATTACAGAGATTTTGAGAAGCCAAGAGTGCATTTATTATAATTCCCTGAAATACAATACCTTTAAGGAGAGATGGTAAGAATAGTGACTTCAGTGCACCCTGAGAATTCTATTTCTAAACTGGCTTGAAAAGATTTGTATTACTGTTAAAACTGTAGAAAATATTAAAACTTCAGAAAACAAAGGATAAAATTAAGATCATCTATAATTCTTAACTGGAGATACAAAATAAATTTCTAACTTTTTGGCTTATTTATTTTTATGTCTATACATATATGTATATCACACATATATACACTTCTTTTTTATTCTAAATTATTTCATGCTTCATATGGCTGTAGACAGTGCTTTTTCACTTAGCACCTTGCCACAAATGCAGTGCATTACATATTTTATGTACAATATGCATTCAACATTGAATGAATTCATAAACATAAGGTATTTTGTCATGTCTTTAATATTTGATGCCTTACAAAAGCATTAAATATTAACTATTCTTTCATATGGCTATACTATAATTTATTTCACCATCCCCTATTTACAACTGTTTCTAATTTTTTACTTTTAGAAATAACAATTTAAAAATTCTCTTACTTATAAATTGAATCACATTCTACATTATTTCTTGGAGCTAGATGCCTATAAATGAAAGTATTATGTAATTAAGATGAGTTTTAAAAGACAGACTGTCCAACTGTCTAACCATTGCTTATTACTGTAAACCACAATTATTTGGCCTATGGAAGGGAGACGTTCTCTTCGCGTTCTTGCCTTCCCCCTCAGGGCAGCGCGGATACTTGCCTATCCAAAAGGGCTTTCTTCCACTGATGTCCCAAAGCCATTGCATATGCTGCCTGGAGAGGACAGTTACAAGGCTGCCCAGGTGACTAGGTGCAAACACACGAAAATGAGAGTGTCAGTGACAAGGAGTTCAACATTTCTGCTGATATGAAATGCATAATGGAAATCAAAGATAGTTTAAAATAGAAAAAAAGCTATGTATGTAGAAAGAACTTTCCAAGATTTTAATACTCTATTTTTTTATATTAATGAGTATCTGCAGGGTGGGGTAGGTGACAGCAAAGAAAGTGATTTGTATTATAATATCTGGGCTTTAAAGCACAAATTCAATGGGTTTTAAACATCTTTTGAGAAAATCAGCAACTGCTTACTTATATAGATTAATTATTTAATGCCAAAAAATGACTCTTCTCATGGGAAGTTTCTCTCTAAATGGCATAAATTTGGCAATTTCCCAGTTAATTTGGCCAGTAAGGTAACCCAAACTATACGGATAAAATTACTTGAAGACGACATTTTGAGCTTTGCATGTTTAGTCAAATACCCCAATATTTGTGACTCTTTCATCCCACCCAGAGAAACAGGCTCAGCCTCACTGTCAAACCTTCGTATGTTGCGCAGAAGTTAAAGCACCTGTTCTTACAAATATATATAAACATTTTCCCCAAAATATAATTCTATTTTTAATAAGTTTAAGGTATACAGCATAATGACTTGACTTACATATATAGTGAACTTTGATTACCACGATATGTTTAGTTAACACCCATCATTTCATACAGTTACAAAAAAAAAAAAGAAAAGAAAAGAAAAAAATGCTTTTCTCCTTGTGATGAGAACTCTTGGAATTTACTCTCTAAACAACTTTCAAATCTACCACACAGCAGTGTTAACAATAGTCATCATGTTATACAGTACATCCCCTGTATTTACTTATAACTGGAAGTTTATGTCTTTTGATTACCTTCATCTAACTCTCCCACCTCACATCCCTCACCTCTGGTAACCACAAATCTGATCTCTTTTTCTATGACTTTTTGTTTTTAGATTCCACATGTAAGTGAGATCATATAGTATTTGTCTTTCTCTGTCTGACTTATTTCATTTAGCATAATTCCCTCAAGGTCTACTCGTGTTGTACCAATTGGCAGGATTTCCTTATTTTTATGGCTGAATAATATTCCTGTGTGTGCGTGTGTGCGTGTACCACGATTTCATTATCTGTTCGTCTGTTGATGGACACCTGGGTCATTTCCATGTCTTGGCTATTGTAAAAAATGCTGTTATAAACATGGGGGTACAGATACATCTTCGACATAGTATTTTCATTCCCTTCAGACATATTCCCAGAAGAGGAAATGTTGGGTCATATGGTAGTTCAATTTTTAACTTTTGAGGGGCCTCAATACTGTTTTCCATAGTGGCTTCACCATTTTACAATCCTACCAACAGTTTACAAAAGTTTCCTTTTCTCCACATCCTTGCCAGTGTTTATCTCTTGTCTTTCTGATGACAGACACTCTTAACAGGCATAAGAATTCCTTATGAATTATTTTCTCAGCTAGCTGAATTATTCCTATAAGCAATATTTGATTCTATCTAATTCCCCAACAGTGTTCATTAAAAGCTCTTTAAAATGCTTTAAGTAAAAAGCCAATAAATAATTATTTTTTTTCTTTTCTTCTTTTTCTAATACAGAAAGTCTCAAAAGAAACAAACAAAATCACCTTGATCTTCTTGCCTGGTTAATATCTACTGATATTTTAAAAAGCAGGAAACATCATTAGTAATACATACTTGTCACAACTTTAGACTGTTGAATTTTTTTTCATTTTGCCTGTATCTTTCCAAACTTTAGATTCATTTCTCTGCTTTTCCAGATCATGTAGAGTGAACATAATCTAACCTGTCTCTTAATGATTTTTTTCCTACTAGTACAGTAGTTTAGTTTTGTATGATGCAGTGGTGACTTCAGGGCCTTCTGAGATAGGTAGGTTCTTCCCCACTTTTCTGAATGTCCTTGGGCTGCCGGATCTGGGTTGTGTGACTTGGTTCTGACTTACTGTCAGCTCCTATCTGACAGTTACAGTAGATATGATAGCCAATTTTTCTCCCCTCTCTCTCACATCCAATATGGTAATTCTGAGGTGCTGCGGGTTTAGAACATGGAATATGAAATGTGTATAAAATATAGACTGAGGGAGGGCTTGAGGGGCTGCTTCAGTCAATGTGGTGTATTAGACAGAACATGGGACACCTGGGTTCCACTTTCTGCTCTGTCCCCAATTTCCTTATGGATGTAACTTCCGCCTCAATGTCTTTATCAGGAAGGAACAGGTTTTATTCAAGGATATTTAACATCTCCTCCTGCTTTAAGATCCTTGAAACTGTCTTTAAAAGATACTTTGTAAAATCCATTTTAGCTGGTGAAGTACAAGTTTGATTTCCTTTTTGATGCTATGAGAAGCAAAAAGTCCCAAAAGAGCAAGAGGGGAAAACAGCTGTGTTTAGGCTACGTAAAATGTTAGACCATAGTTATTTACAAAAAAAATATTTAGGCATTTGTATGTTGATTATTTTATAAAAATACCTTCATTTTGTTTTATACCCATATACAAATAAAATAGAGAATATTAACTATATAGATATGTATATATTATAGAGATATAAAAATAAAATAGAGACACACACAAATAAAAATCTTTTGACAGCTCTGAAAGTTGAAAGCATTCAAAGTGTAGTATTAAAAACAGAAACCTTAATTTTTTCAGCTACAGAAATAAACATCTACTTCTTTGAAACTTTTTGATTAAATATAGATGTATTTTAGACTAAATCTTTAAGGATAGGTCAGCAGGGGTTCCAGACACTCCTGTGGGAAAGCAAAATGGTTTCATAGATAATGATCTATAATAATAGAATTACCAAATGTACAATGACTGCCTAAGGAAATGAGCAGATGAGATTACAGTATGTAAATTCAAGAAATACCTAATCTAGAAGTCTGGCTCCTCTGGGCCAGAAAAATAATAAAACACCAATGGGGAGCAAAGGAGATTGGAGATAAAGATTGGGTTGAGTTAGCAATCTGATTAAGGACAAAGGATAGAGTAAAATTTGCTGTTCTTCTTGAAACACGGGTGCTGTAAATGACCATATGTAAAGGACCATCAGGTAGCAAGGGAGCCTGAAGAAACATAACCGAGAATTGAAAAATGGTCCCTGAGACCAAACAAAAACACTCTAGATGCATATTAATTCTAATTATAGAATCTAAAACCATCTCCTAAAAATATTCAGGAGAAGGTAAATAGCCAGGTTATAAAATGTTGAAACTATTAATTTTACATCCCAGAGGAATATTTATTTTTCAAGGGAAAGAGGTTGGAGAAGAGGACTAAATGAACCTGAAAAGTAATGGGTGAAGGGAAGCAGAGAGGCCCATAGAATGAATGAAAACATGTTGAATGACAGGGGAGGTCTTGGGGTTCAGAGAAAAATATACTGAGGAGGTGGCCTTGTCATCCAAAAGTGTTCCTCTTAAAATGACTGATCCAAAAGAATGTGCAGATCTTTTATTTTTGTTTTAGTTTGCTTTTAATCTGCTGCTAGGCATTTGCTGGAATGCCTGTAACTAGTATTAACTGTTCTTGGGATCATCATTCTTATTGTCCTTTTGAAATAAAATGCATATTGAAGTATCATACAAAAGCCATCAGGTCAAATATTTTTACCCATTTTTCACTTAAAATTTGAAAATTAGAAGCTTTTTATGATATTTTTAAAATCTCGGGCTTCCCTGGTGGCGCACTGGTTGAGAATCTGCCTGCCAATGCAGGGGCACGGGTTCGAGCCCTGGTCTGGGAAGATCCCACATGCCGCGGAGCAACTGGGCCCGTGAGCCACAACTACTGAGCCTGCGCGTCTGGACCCTGTGCTCGGCAACAAGAGAGGCCGCAACAGTGAGAGGCCAACGTACCACGATGAAGAGTGGCCCCCGCACTGCAATGAAGAGTGACCCACACTTGCCACAACTAGAGAAAGCCCTCGCACAGAAATGAAGACCCAACACAGCCAAAAATAAATAAATAAATTTATTAAAAAAAAAAAAAAAAAGAACAATCTGCCTAACAATAAACTGATTAATTTAGGAAAAAAAAATAAAAATCTCACACCAAATATATTTTATCTCTTACACACCCTGGAATACCGTCAGAAGTGGTATTTGATAAATGCTTTAATTTCTGGACCAATATGGTAAATACATAACATGTAAGTCAAAATAGTTTATATTACTGATAGATACATAATGTCACTCTCTAAAATATGATGGAAAAACTCCAGTTGCCCCCTGAAAACTTTCTCTTGTTCTGAAAGCTGTCTCAGTTTTACATCTAAAAAAAGGTCTCAGTACTACAGTTAAAACAATTCCCTGAAACCAGAGGTTTATAAAATTAACTTCACAATGATATGAAAAAGTTAGTTCTGAAACTGCTTATAACATAATGTTTGATCTGCTATATACGATCACTAATCCTCTTGAATTAATAGGGGAGATAGAAAATTTCCATCACTATTATACTGGATTTTATAATAGTTTACTGCAGAACAAAATACCTATTTATGTATTTCTTAATACCATTATTCTGAGATTATGATCTTCTAGGTTTTTGGTGTCAAAAAACATTTCTTATGAAATAATGGCAATTAAGGTAATATTGTTGATGTCTTCATTTTGACAATCCTGTATTAGTCGCCCAATATCTTTTTTATTTTATTGATCCACCTAATTACCCAAATCTGTTGTATTTCTATACACTAACAACAAAATATCAGAAAGAGAAGCTAAGGCAATAATCCCATTTATTACTGCATCAAAAAGAATAAAATACTTAGGAATACCTAATGAGGCAAAAGACCTGTACTTCGAGAGCTATAAGATGGTGATCAAAGAAACTGAAGATGACAAACAGATGGAAACTTATACTGTGTTCTTGGATTGGAAGAATCAATATTGTTAAAATGACCATACTACCCAAGACAATCTACAGATTCAGTGCAATCCCTATCAAATTACTGACAGTATCTTTCACAGAACTGGAACAAAAAAAAATTTTTTTAATTTGTATGGAAACAAAAAACACTCTGAATAGCCAAAACAATCTTGAGAAAGAAGAATGGAGCTCGAGGAATCACACTTCCTAACTTCAGGCTATACTGCAAAGCTATAGGAATCAAAAGACTATGGTACTGGCACAAAAACAGACACATAGATCAATGCAACAGGATAGAAAGCCCAGAAATAAACCCATGCACTTATGGTCAATTCATCTATGACAAATGAGACAAGAATATACAGTGGAGAAAAGACAGTCTCTTCAATAAGTGCTGGGAAAATCAGACAGCTACCTGTAAAAGAATGAAATTAGAACATTCTCTAACACCATATACAAAAATAAACTCAAAATGGATTAAATATCTAAATGTAAGACTGGATACTACAAAACTCCTAGAGAAAAACATAGACAGAACACTCTTTCACATAAATCGCAGCAATATTTTTTTGGATCTGCCTCCTAGAATAATGGAAACAAAAGCAAAAATAAACAAATGGGACCTAATTAAACTTAAAAGCTTTTGCATGGCAAAGGAAACCATAAACATAATGAAAAGACAACCTATAGAATGGGAGAAGATATTTGCAAATGATGCTACTGACAGGGATTAATTTCCAAAATATATAAAGAGCTTATACAGCTCAGTATCAAAAAAAGCGAAGCAATCCAATTGAAAAATGGGCAGAAACCTAAATAGACATTTCTCCAAAGAAGACATACAGATGGCCAACAGGCACATGAAAAGATGTTCAAGATTGCTAATTATTAGAGAAATGCAAATCAAAACTACACTAAGGTATCACCTCTCACTGGTTAGAATGACCATCACCAAAAAGCTCACAAATAATAAATGCTGGAGAGGGTGGGGAAAAAAGGAACCCTCTTATACTGTTAACAGAAATGTAAATTGGTGCAGCCACTATGGAGGTTCCTTAAAAAACTAAAAATAGAGTTACCATATAACCCAGCAATCCCACTACTGGGCATATATCTGGAAAAGACAAAAACTCTAATGTGAAAAGATTCATGCACCACGGGGTTCACAGTAGCACTATTTACAATAGCAAAGACATGGAAGCATCCTAAATGTGCATCAACAGATGAATGGATAAAGAAGAAATGGTATATATATACAATGGAATATTACTCAGCCATAATAAGGAATGAAATAGTGCCATTTGCAGCAACATGGATACAACTAGAGATTATCATACTAAGTGAAGTAAGACAGAGAAAGACAAATATCATATGATATCACTTACATATGGAATCTGAAAAAAAATGATACAAATGAACTTATTTACAAAACAGAAATAGACTCACAGACAAAGAAAATAAACTCATGGTTACCAAAGGGGAAAAGAGGGGGGGAGGGATAAATCAGGAATTTGGGATTAACAGCTACACACTACTATATATAAAATTGATAAACAATAAGAACCTACTGTATAGCACAGGGAACTATATTCAATATTTTGTAATAACCGATAATGGACAAGAATCTGAAAAAAAGAATATAAATATATATATATATGTAACTTGCTGTACACCTGAAACATTGTAAATCAACTATACTTCCATAAAAAATAAATTTGTAAAATAATATTTCTATATTCTAAAGAAAAAAATTAATTTATCAAGAAAAGAAAATTTGTCTATTCCCTTTTTGATGGAGAAAATATACACAATTCCTATAAATCAATAACAAGAAGACAAATGACCCAAACTACTGTTATTAAAAAGGTTACTAATGAAATTCTTGTCTTTTTAAAACATATATTATTATTTCTTTTGGGTAAATACCTAGGAGTAGAATTGCTAGGTCACAGGGCAGATGCTTGTAACTTTATAAGAAACTGCAAGACAGTTCTACAAAGAGGTTGTACCATTTTACAATTCCACCAACAATAAATGAGAATTCCATTTGCTCTACAACATAGTCTTTGTGATTTTAACTATTCTGGTGGGTGTGAAGTGGTATTTTATTGTGGTTTTAATTTGCATTTCTCTGGCATCTAATGGTGGTGGGCACCTTTTCATGTCTTTATTGACCAACTGTCTCTCTTTACTTGTGAAATCTCAAAGTCAATTGCTATTTTTTTAACATCTTTATTGGAGTATAATTGCTTTACAATGGTGTGTTATTTTCTGCTTTATAACAAAGTGAATACATATACATATATACATGTATCCCCATATCTCTTCCCTCTTGCGTCTCCCTCCCTCCCACCCTCCCTATCCCACCCCTCTAGGTGGTCACAAAGCACAGAGCTGATCTCCCTGTGCTATGTGGCTGCTTCCCACTAGCTATTGGTTTTACATTTGGTAGTGTATAAAAATCTGGTTGTCACTGATTTGTAGGAGATGTTTATATTTTCTGGATCTGAGACCTTTATCAGATACATGATTTGAGATGAGCTTTTCCCAAATGTGGTCTAACCTTTCGTTTTCTTAATAGTGTCTTTAGATGAACATAACTTTTAAAATTTGATGAAGTGCAAAATCTGACTGATATCCACCAGCAATCATGCAACTGATATCCACCAGCAATCCACCACTAGTCTCAATTTCTAGCCATGGAACATATTAGTCTAATTGCATTGCTTTGGATAATATCCAGGGAGGCAAAAAAGGAGGGTCAGAGATAGTTACCTATGCATTTTTAAAGTCTGCCTCAGCTAGATAAATTTTGTTGTCATTATCTGACCATGAGTCATCTTTCATTGAGTGTTCTGTTATCCAATCACCCTTTGTCCAACTCGTCTGGCTTCATAATCATCAATGCCTCTTACATTGTTATAGGCCTGATGCCATAAGACTTTTCATTGCTATATATTTTCAAATCAGTGGGCAGGAATTACTATTTGATAAATATAGAATCTGCAACACTGCTGACTCAGAGAATCTCCTTCTGACTTTCTCCAAAAGTTTAAGATAGAGAGGCTAAAAAATAGAACTGTGATATGGGGATATATGTATACGTATAGCTGATTCATTTTGTTATACAGCAGAAACTAACACAACATTGTAAAGCAATTATACTCCAATAAAGATGTGAAAAAAATAGAACTGTGGCAATGGCACAGTTTTATCATAAAAGAGCTAAGTCAAAATACATTATTAAGGTCAGCCCAAATCCATTCTGAACTACAGAGCTCCCTCCAAAATCCTAAAACAAAGCCAGGTAGATATCAGACACTCAACGCTTGAATGAATGAAGCAACATTACAGTTCCATGAGAAAACAGAGAAACATCAGCAAAGAAACATCAATCAAATGTGAAACAGGGTTTCTTACTGTTCCCTGCAAGCTTGGGCGGCTATGATCCAGGTGCCCTTCTGCTCTGTGATCAAGGAGTGGCAGTAGCCTAAGTGATGGTGCCACCCAGCTGGGCATGATTTATCTTCCACCTGAAAAATAGTGGTCCATGTTCACATTATAACGGTCTTTACAATCTAGAGTCTGTTCTCAGCATAGAGAGTCCTATGAGTCCCCTAATGTGAGTAATTTTGTCACCAGAAAGGAAGTCAGCCTTAACCCCAATCCTCTACTTTGAGAAATGCAATGGCTTTTTATGGAACACACTGGTAAAGTCAGCAGTGTTTTAATTTTACACTTTGACATTATGATAATTGAATAAAATAAGTAAACATCTTTTCAAATTGTATTGCTTAACTAATGTGTCTTGTGATTTTTAAATCACCAACTGGCCATCTTTTCCTCTTCACCTTCGAAGTGTAACAGAGCAGGCCGAGGTAGCAGGAGTGGACAGGGCACTCCCTCTCTCTCAGCTTATCATGAAACATGCTGCAAGTACAGGTACTTGGCTGCTCGGCCTGTGTCCCACCTTGGTGTGAGGGCTCCAAGATTTCCAGGCAATTCCATTGCACTTATACAGCTTTTGGAGGCTTTCTTCAAAGTGGAAGAGTCCCTTTAATTCCAGTGTGCAGTTCTTTGGAAATGAGGGCAAACGGTCCTATAGCAAAGAAAGGTGATTCAGACTTGATGTAAGTTGATCACACTTGTACCTCTTTTAGGTCATCATTTGTTGAGTAGCATTTGTGTTGCATCAACTATCCCCAAGCTTGAAGGCTGTTTTATGACCCAGAACACAGCTTGTTGTAAAGTGAATAGGAAGTGAAGAGATTTTCATACCTGTTGGGGGAAGTGTGAGCCGGTTGTGGATTCCTCCTTATCTGCTTGAGGCAGTTCTGCCACTTTGATTGTCTTTTGTGGATGACTAACAATGGATACTTTGGCCTTACTTTTGTGAGTTGAGGAACTGTCATCCTCCAGTTTCAGGGAAATCATTCCATGATACTTGAGGAAATCAACAAACAACAATAAAGAAAAAATAAACACCATGAGAGCAAACAAAAACATTTGTTGCAAAAATGAGCAATCCAAAAATTGGATCAAAACAAAAAGATAAAAGGTGTATTTTTTTTCCTGACCACCCAAGCTTCTAAAACAAATTTCAAAACATGTTTTTAAGAGAAATACATAAATATAACAGTTATGAAAGGTAGTTTCACTAAATATTTTGTATCCATAAATACAAGACATTTAGCAATTCTCTCAGACTATGCTTACATTGTAGATGATGTCTGTTCCATTTCTATAAACAGAGGATGGATGGACCTGAAATCAAGACAGAACAAAATATGAAAAAAATTGACTTGAATAATAGGGTAAAACCCTTCCAAAAAGATATTTTTAATGACTGAAAAAATTTTAAACATATGTTTTTCTTAAGATTTTCCATGCCTAAATCATTGGAATTTTTATAAAATCACTGGACCTAATGGCACTCTATCAATGTTGACTCATCTATTCTTAGTCCCAGTTAGAGAGAAAAAACATCCTTATTTTTTTGGTACATCTATAGTACACAGAGGTCCAAGAAAACACACACACACACACACACACACACCCATGAGTGTGTGCCTGGTTAGAAAACTAGGCTGATAATGTCAAAGCCATTGTTTCCACACCCAAGTAGATCATTTAATCTCATTCTATTTCAGCGTCACTGGTCATTCCCCATCTGTCTTGATCACAAAAGGAACCAAAGCAGAAATCATATGGATGAGTCAGAATATCTATCACCTCAGTCAGTACAATAATTGAAGTAGGTCAGCATTATGATATTTGTATACAAAAGGCACTTCATGATGCTATAAGGAACCGTGAAAATCACCATGGCCCTCAGTCACTGTGAGAACCAGAACAGCTTCCACAGTGTTTCAGAATACTTATTAAGATCTTTTGATCCTTTCAGTATGCACTCCACACATCAAAACCAAAGAGGTCCCCATCCTTACGCTTTTGCCATTCCCTTGGGTCCTAAGCTTCATGAGAGAAAGATCTTCAGAATCAAAGTCCCGCAGGGTGTCTCCCTTGGCGACTGCTAGCTGCTTGGAAGATGGAAGGGGTCTTCTTTCCGGATGAAAGGAACCAGAAGTGGTGCGTGAGGAAGCCCCTGGGGAGAGCAGGCTCCAAATGCCCTTCTCCCACGCATTGGGCATGTTTGCATTGAAGGCATATGAAGGATGGCACTGTCCTGGAGGCACACAAAATGGCAGGTCAGTTCATTTTACACAAACAGATAAGTGATCACATGGAGAAAGTCCCTGGAGCAGCTTGTCATTAAACCCAGACGGATGATTTTCCCACCAGATGTTGCCTTTCTGCCATTTGCCAGAAACCCCTTTACTCTTCATCAGTGTTCATCCAGAAAGGCTGTGCCCTTCTGCACATCTACAGGGTGACTATAAGTCAAATTGATTTCATGAACCACAGATGAAAATCACTCTCGTGATTTTATAATCATCCCATCTACTTGGGCAATAGCCTCCCTTCATATTATAGAACTCCTCCATATTATCAGGTTTACTCCCTGATCAAGTACCATTGCACAAACACTTTAAAGTGTTCATCCTTTCCCCAATCTCCTAGAGGGAGAAACTGGAATTGTTTGAAGATGTCAGTGAAATCAAGTTAACAGTTATAAAAATGAGCATTTAACTGTTACAGAAAAGATCCAGTAAATCTTAATGGAGCTCCTTTGATTAGAAATATTGCCAATTAGTATGAAAAAAGTCTAAACCTAGCAGCCTCGTCTGGATACTTTACACTTCATGCGTAAAGTGTGTATTTTATGTATTTATGTACTTAATGTGACCAGAAAATTCTACTGAAAAAGAAATGAATTTGGTGAGGTAAGGTGGTATGGGAGAGATGCTATGGTAAAGGAAAGAGGATAGTGTCTGTTTTTATTATAGGATGAGAAAGAGGAGATAATAAATTTCAGGTAAGAAAAACATACGGCCTGTTGGGTGTGACGTGTCAAAATAGGAAGGCGAGACCAAGCATAGTAACTGGACACTTGTCAACTGCTAAATAGACAAATAAGTAGAAGGTATTTGTCAGGAAAAACGTCAGAGCACCAAGACTTTGGGCTGCTCTTTATTTTATTTAGTTCACACGTTGTTCCTTAGCATATACTATCCAGGACCTATTTGGCTGTGCAACCCAAGGTTATTAATTAATATTCTCCAGCTGCTCCTGAATCCCCAAGCCAGCTGCATCTTTCACATCTATTTTTCTCCAATTCCTTCCTCTCAGAATTTTTGGGGTCACGCTACAGTGGGGACTCAGATTTTAGGCATTAAGAGCTCTCTCTAACAGAGGAAGATAATTACAGCCCTATAAACTCTGGGGGGAAAATAATTGTCGATAGATTCTCAGCGACATTGTTCCCCCTTGGTGAGAACAACAAACGGGTGAGGAAAAAAACAACGAAGCTCTGACTTGTTGCTTTTCTCAAACGGTCGTTCTTAGCAGGAGGAAAGCCACATGAAGCAGAAACCAGAATAAAGGGCCTACATCACGACTGAGGTTGCTTTCTTGACAAGAAATTAAGCATTTTGATTTGAAGGTGTTATCAAGCACACTGGCTGTTGAAAGCAAGCAGCTACAGTGCCAGGACTGCTCCTGATTTCAAGATGAGGATCAAAAGAATACCTCCTTTTGAGTCCAAAATTTTCACTGCAGTTTTTGTCTTTGTGCCAAGAACCGCATTCACGGGGGAGTTCAGAATTACTTCAAAGACCTCATCATCTTCCTCTAATCCGTCATAGGTAATTGCTATATTCCACATCTTAGTTGACATTCCTACAAGAAGTAAACATTTTAATTACTCTTTAATTGCTATTTCAATCACCTAGGTGTCAGAGAAATATATTAATTAACATGTCTACAGCTAGACTGCAGTAGCCTGAGTGAGCTATTGTACTGCTACCAACTCGCTGAAGTCGTGCTGTTCTCCTAAATAATATTAAGAGACCACATTTGTTCCTGGACAATGATGTTTCCCTTTAAATGCAAACACTGTAACAAAAAAAGCAAGCTGCATTAGGCAAGGGATGAACAAAAAATGGTGAGCAGTTGAGATCTAAGACAATTTTTTCCTGACCTGCCCCTTCTCTCCTTAAGAATAAACAAGTACTGCAATCTTTAAATCTTAATAGTTTGAAAAACCTTAAGATGTTGATGCAGACAGTCAGAAGTGATTATTGGATGGTACTTCATGCTATTCACAGAAATGATTGATTTCTAACGACAGCTGCTTCCATCGGCTGCCCTACTTCCTGAGATCCTTCTAGCCCACAAATGCTTTTTCTGATGATGTAATACTCAGGAGTTTGATATCCTCCTACAGAGAATTTATAGGCTGGGGGGGTTCTTGAAATAGACGGAGCCAATTTTTTTTTTTTTCTTTCTGTCTGCCCCTGTTCATGGAGTTACAGTCAAGCTTGGTTCACAGTAACTTTGCGAACTTAATGCAAAAGAGCTTTGATGTTACAAACATATCCCCAGCTATCCTGTCACCACCAAGATGGGACACAAAGCAACCCCAAAAACACAAAATATTAAAGTGGGAAGAAACTTCTGAAATTGTCAAATCTTGACCAGTTTCCATGACGTGGATAGCAGGACATCCCCCATGGGTTTATTTAGAAGAGTTGGCAGGAAGGAAAGAAAGTATTGTTTAGGGAAGAAAGATGGCTCAGTTTTAAGGGGAAAAAGATAAACTTATGGTTTAACCTTTGAGGACTAAGTTTTGAAACTTTATTCTGTGTCATTTACTCATTGGCTGTTTGAGTGATTTTATTCCCATAAACCCATCTATATAAGCAGTTAAACATTTTTTTCTAGTCTTCTCATCTGAAAATCGGATTCTTTTCTCCTTGCAGGTTGCTTTCTACAGATTTATGCCTCTCAGTTGTGCTAGCTAGATGATGGTCTCCTTCTTGAAGGTATGTTGCTTATAGAGTTCATCATGGAATCTAAGTCTCATCAATCCCCAACAGAATCCAATGGAAAGAGGAAATTGTTCACTTATCCTACTCTTGCCTGCACTGAGAGAGAAAAATTAAGGGTCTTTGAAATAATTTTATTAAAAAAAATAGGCTGACAGGTAAGTTGTTAAGCTTTCAGTATCCACTGAGTTTTTCTTTTTTTTTGAACTTTTTTTTTTAATGTTTTCAAGTCTCATCCATGTTGTAACATGTATTAGTCCTTCATAGATTTTTTTTTTTTTTTTTGGCTGCGTTGGGTCTTTGTTGCTGCGCGCGGGCTTTCTCTGGTTGCGGCGAGCAGGGGCTGCTCTTCGTTGCAGTGCGTAGGCTTCTCATTGCGGTGGCTTCTCTTGTTGCGGAGCACGGGCTCTAGGAACACAGGCTTCAGTAGTTGTGGCTCGCAGGCTCTACAGCGCAGGCTCAGTAGCTGTGGCGCACGGGCTTAGTTGCTCCGTGGCATGTGGGATCTTCCCAGACCAGGGATTGAACCCGTGTCCCCTGCATGGGCAGATGGATTCTTAACCACTGCGCCACCAGGCAAGTCCTTCCACTGAGTTCTTAAATCAATTACTTTCATAGTCTTTACAAAGACAAAATTTAAGCATTTAATATAAACTACATAATTCCCGCCTCGTGGCTGGATGAATCAGTCCATCAAAATATATATTTTGTATTATGTGCTTGCCTTTGGTGGATGCTAGGGAGAATACTAGAGGTATAACATAAGGAAGCCCTGACATAAAGGAATTTAAAACCTTCTTGAAGAGACAAGATGTAAATACCAGAAAAGTCAATTATTCCAGGTTGTGTATAATTAGCTGTCCAAAGGTACAGAATAGATGGTATAATACATGTATGTGGGCTCCAGAGTTGGAAGGACCTGGGAGGAAATGGGAAAGCAACAGAAGCAAAGTCAGTTAGATAGCAAAGCAGAGACCTTGATCAGGAGGGCTGAGCAGATTACCCGGCTGGAGTAGAGAGGTCACGCCAGGGAAGAGAGGTGGTAGGTATAGCCAGACTGCAGAGAACCCTCAACACTAGGTGGGTCAGACTCAGACTTTAAACCACAGGCAACAGGGAAGGCTCTTGAAAATGGATGTCTTAAAAACATGAACCTGAAAGTGTTATGTGGGAAGATTTAGGGGCCCAGGCAGACAAGCAAAGAGGCTAGAAGTTGGGAATCCACATAGGCAGCTGTTGTAATAAAATGGCATGGAGAGAAAAGAGACTTGACAATGAAGAAGGCATATGAATACTAAGGTTTTAATATTCAGAGAGCTGTTTTGACTCTCAAAGCCCATAAAGTTAAGTGTTATTCAAATAAAAATCCAATACAAAAATTTTTTTTCCTCAAGCCCCAACCATTTGCCTTCTTATTTTAAGAACTGTTTAATAAATTATAGTACCCCTTCCCCCCACTGCCCCACCCACCCCCAAAAAAACCTTAAAGTTTCTGTAAAACCTTATGAAGTAGAACCAGCTGGTTAGAGAAGATCTAGTCCAAGTTTCATTTAAGTACTTTTGATCGGTTTGCTGCATTTCAACTTTGTTTATATGTCTACCAGGTATGCACACAGGACCTCCTTTTTTAGGTTAATGAGATTAGAAATCAGAACTTTCTTAGTTTTTCTTTTTCCTTCCTCTCCAGCCTTCAAGGTGCAAAGTATTTGTGAAATCACGGTGATTATAAACAATTTCAGAAGGCATGAACTGGCCCCCTGTTCCCATGAAACAAAAGGTGCTGAAGAGGAGAGAGAGGTGTCAGGTTATGCAGACATAGCCCACTTTACAGAGTGAGTTAATTCCTGGATATTTTCCTGCAAAACACATTTCACTATCGAAAGACATATTCTCAATGTTTTTCAGCAAATGCCACGTGAGAGAGCTGTTCTTTGGAAAACATTTTGACTCAGGCACAATGAAGTCTCAATTAAGAATGCAGCAAACCTTTGAAGAACACTTATTTTAAAGGAAAACAATCATTTTCTTAAGAATATTTGCACTGTGACTCAAGATTATTCACAATAGCAGAAGGCAAAGTAGTCAGGGTTAGCTTTTGGTTTGGTACAAAGCTGCAAGGCAAGCTTATTTGAGTGTAGCTCACTAGACTGAAAAGTCCCTCAGTTTCTCTTCAGCTCTCTCCAAGAGCTCTCAAACCCTATGATATTCCACTGTCTTTGATTTCTCACTCTCTGTTTCCTCACCAATCATGGAAGCTGCTGTTTTTAAAGAAATGAACAGATTGCTTTGGGTGAAAGGGGTGAGAATGGGGATGAAGACACCAGATCTGAAAGAGGCAAGGATGAACAAGATGGGAGTAAATAAGTATTTACAGGACCTGTGGACACGGGGAATTCTAACATTCTCTAAAGGAAGACATCAGCTTATGAAACAGGTTCTGGCTAATAAGTTCCAAAGCAATGAACACCCAAGTGTTGTTTATTTTTCATTTATAAGCTATATTTATTTATTTTCTTAATATGTCTAAATAGGGACTTCGCTGGTGGTCCAGTGGTTAAGACTTTGTGCTTCCATTGCAGGGGGCACAGGTTCAATCCTTGGTCAGGGAATTAAGATCCCGCATGCCACATGGCATGGACAAAAAATAAGTCTAAATAATCTCTGAAATTATGACGATTTAGACCCTCAGAAGTCTTTAGTATCTACTGGAAGCAGGATGTAAACTATTGAAAGCAAATGGGCATTCCCTCACCCAGTGGGACTTGCAAAAGTTAGCTTCCAGGAGCTCCTCCAGTGTGATATCTTCTAGTTCCTATCAATCCAAACAGAGAACCTAGTGGGCTGCTCAAAATCCACCAAAAGCCAAAATCACTCCTTATCTTGTGACAAACAGACCTCAAATAATAAAGGTGATATATGACAAGGACTCTCGCCTCTTGAAAAGAGGAAAGGCTGGACCTGCCTTAACATGAAGTACATAAAGAGCACAGAGCCAATGCATCAAATCCTTTCATCTTAGGGTTGATCAGAACCAGAGCCTGCAGCAACCTGAGGGTAAACTTCAAATACATAACAGGAATAGCTCTTCTCATCAAGGGTGGTCAGTCTGAGGGACAAAATTATGCAAGTCAGAAACTTAAATATCACAGGAAGGAGGCCAATAACAATATCGGGATTGTTGCATGTCAAATGTAAGGCTCTCTGTTATAGGTTGAGTTGTGTCACTCAAAACTCCCTATGTTTAAGTCCTAACTCTCAGTACCTCAGAATGTGACCTTATTTGGAAATAAGGGCATTACAGATGTGATTCCAATGGAGTCATACTAGAGTAGAGTGGACACCTAGTCTATTATGACTGGTGTCAGTATACAAAGGGGAAATTTGGACACAGACACAAACAAGGAGAACATCCTATGGAGATAAAGGCAGAGATCGGGTGATGCAACAGAAGCCAAGGAAGGCCAGAGACTCCAGCAAAGCACCAGAGCATGGAAGAGAGGCATGGAACAGATTCCCTCTCAGCCCTTAGAAGGAATCAACCCTGCCCACATCATGATCTTGAACTTCTAGCGTTCAGAACTATTAGAAAAATAATTCTTGTTTTGAAGCTACCAGGTTTGTGATACTTTATTAGGGTAGCCCCAGCAAACTAATACAGTCACTAAACATCGTACAACTTGTGGTGAACTGCAGAAAGGCATTTCTTTTCTACATTTAATTTTTTTTTTTTTTTGGTTGTGCTGGGTCTTAGTTGTAGCAGGCGGGCTCCTTAGTTGCGGCTCACCGGCTCCTTAGTTGTGGCATGTGGGCTCCTCAGTTGTGGCATGTGAACTCTTAGTCACGGCATGCATGTAGGATCTAGTTCCCCAATGAGGGATTGAATCCAGGCCCCGCACATTGGGAGCGTGGAGTGCTAACCACTGCGCCACCAGGGAAGTCTCCTCTACGTTTAATATTAAGGTTGTCAGTTTTGGAGTGGTAATGGTATTCAGGCCATTTTGTTTTGCCTTTGCCCAAAACTTCATGTGTCAGTGGCAGACAATGGCTGAAGTCTTGATTGGATGGCCTATTCTCAGAATGCAGAACACCTCCTCTGCAGGGGAGCAGAAAGCCACACACCCTGGCTGCTTCTCAAGGCCTTTTCCTTTTGTCCTTGGACAGGTGATCTAGGTCCATTCCATACCACAGGGAAAGAGAGACAACCATGCAGTGCAGTGAAGGACAGCTACTGGTTCCCATCTACAGAAACCAGGGAAAGGGGGCATGGCTCCCGCCTTGGTGCTTAAGGCACAGTTAGCCAAATGTATGTCTGTCCTGCAGTTTAAGTCCCCTTTCTTCTGCTACCAACTCCCCTAGGAAGTCTTCCAGGATTTTCCTTAGCCAGAACAATGGCACAGCCTTGGGGTCAAAATGTACTCTATTAGTGAGTTGTTTTCATGTCTATATTTCTCACAGGATAGAACATCCTTGAGAACAGGCCCCATGCTTTTATATTCCCTTTTGCACCTAGCAAAATTTTTCCAAACGCTTAAAACAAAACAGGTGTTATCTAATTAAATAATAATTTCCCCTGGAATCTGTTCATATCAGCCTATTCCAAGAGAAATAATTTAGAAATGACCCTTTAGGAATCCACATGACTATAACATTCAAAAAATTTCCATTAAAATATGAGGCAATTACATGATTTCAGCTTTGTGTCAGACCTCTGAATAATTTTTTTAAATGGCATTTTTTCTGGATTTTTGGATGTTTGCCTTAATATTTTATATATTTTATTTGTTATGATCTCTTCTCATTTTAAATAAATACTCACTAGTAATAACATAAAATATGAGGGGCAAAGCCTCAAGTACAAACTCATCTCTCTGGGAGAGGGGTGATCCTGTGCCCTGAGGAGTTTCTAGTTGGCTGAAGTTGCATAATAGTCTGTCTTTTCCACCATCTCCAGACTTTCTTACAAAAACATGAAACAAAGTGTAGACGCAAAACGTACCTGGGTCAAACTGAATCAGCTTAGATGGAGTCATAGTGAAATCCTTTCCAGCTGTAGCTGACACTTGGTTAACCTTAAGAGGGGAAAAACAAAATCTTTTTTTTAATAAAAATAAATATTCTGTAATAGAAAAACATCTAGTCTGATCTCATACTAGACTAGACTCATGCTCTTAAATCTGTTTTTAACATTAAGTGGTTTTTTTATTCTAATACATCATTTTTGACCCATCTTCCTTAAAGTTCTTTTTCCTAGACTAATATCAATGGAAGTAAACATAAAACTTTATTTTTATCTTCTCCTTTATAAATGATTTGGTTATTGGAGAAAGTAATGTTAATTTTAAATAGTATATTTCTCTTTGTTGCAAATATCATTTTATTTCATGGCCTTCCCTCTACCCCAACCAGGTCCTAAAATAATGCCTTGAAGGAAAGGGAGAAGGGCAGTGAAGAGAAGGAAAAGCGGGTACTGCTGACAACCGGGGTGCTGATCTGTCAGCCAGCTTAGAGGTATCCTGCAAGCTCAGGGCACTGAAAGCCTTTAGACCAGATGAACTAAAACAAGTCTGGTCCATTTTTGCATCTGGATGAAACCATTCCTCTTCACAGGCATGAATGAGGGCTCTGTGGGGATGACAGTCCTGGGGAACAGCCACACAAAGGCCATCCACACCCAGAACCAAGGGCTTCAGAAGCTCCTTCAAGTAAGTTGTAAAAAAAAAAAAAAAAAAAAAAAAAATTGGTCCAGTCTAAAGAGACAATTGGCTG
Organism: Phocoena sinus; assembly: GCF_008692025.1. Taxonomy (NCBI): domain Eukaryota; kingdom Metazoa; phylum Chordata; class Mammalia; order Artiodactyla; family Phocoenidae; genus Phocoena; species Phocoena sinus. The sequence continues at coordinate 64,747,365 of NC_045768.1, forward strand.
ACCCCTTTTTCCCATCCCCCAGGGCTAAAGAACAGAGGTGATTTAAGGGCTCTGACATCTCGTGCCCTTAACTTCCCCCAGAGGAGCCTAAATATGTGTGAAGAACACATATTTAGTTTGAAATATGGTTGAAAAGGAGTTTGAAAAAGAAGCTTCAGCTGGTTTGAAAAAGAGGTCCTTGAATGAGATGTTCGGGAAAGTGAGTTACTCTATTCCTTCACTTTCTTACAAAGGGATGAAGGGCACAAGTAAAAACTTGCAAATTCCTATTTCTTTGGCCTCAGACATTATCTGCATTTCTAACCAAAGGCCCTAACATGTGCCAGTGGTCTGCAGTGGAAACATTTTGCTCAAGAAGAGTACTGCCTCCTAAGCTCCCATTTCTTCTTTCTCCACAATGCCAAGGCTCCTCCCCAACAACCTTTCCCTGTGGAAAGGCAGCCCATTGCACACCTGTACCCATCATATGCTGGGAGTTACATTTCCCCATGTGGTTCTTGCACGTGCAATTACCTAGTATTTACCACCACTGAGCTTACAGAATCCTACGTAGGAAAAGGAATGGGCTGAGTCAAGGTGGCTGCAGAAATGAGTCCGGTGCAGGTGTGTGATTCAAACCAGGGCAAACAACGTAGGGTAAGAGTGCTTTCTTCTCCCTCCTCCCAGCCAAGCAGCCAATAGGCTCCAGGCTAAAGCAGCAGGCTGTGCTGTAAGCAGAGTGGTCCCCGAAGGACTCGGGCTGTTGGCGAAAGGCCTGCAGACTCAGCGGGAGCTTCACTGTGTGCACTCAGCTTAAGCAGACAAAAGGTTCCGTCACACCACGTCTGTTGTTTCTACCTGCCGTGGTGAATGGTTCTGTGGCCCCAAACTCCAGACTGGAGCATATGGTGCTTTTCATGGAGGACCAGAAGAATATTAGAAAACCATCCAGGCGGGTTCTTTCTTTTTCCATAAACTATCTACTGGGAAGGTAGAGGGGATACCCAGTTAGTTATCTGATGATTTAACAATAATAAAACACCCCAGATCAGGGGAAAAGACCCTATGCCCACTAGAAAGATAAATACTGAGTCTGGATATAGTAGGATTTATGTGCTCGAGGTTGTGAGGGTGATTTGAACGTATTATTGTAATTGAGACTTAACTGAGATGGCATTTTTTCCCCAGAAGCTAGTATCACTGCTTTTTTCCTTAGATTGAGGAGGGGAGCCTTTCAGGCTCATTCACCAGCATTCGTATGTACAGGATTTTCATGCTCTCGTTCACTTGAAGTGCAATTTTTATAGTGACTCCTAAAAAAATCTTTCAATTCTAGAAGCCATAGGTTGTGCTTCACGGCCCATGGCAGTGTAAAGAAATAGCAGGTGACTAGTCCAAAAATAATTATTGAAAATTCCTTATATTTCAGGGCACCTGTATTGATACATGGTCTCTTAATTTTGCGTGACTTGGGTGAAGCTTACGATAGGTGTGTTCCCTGATTTTTTTCATCCACTGAGACCACAGGAAATGGTCCTGGTGCATACTAAGAGAAAGCCATTTGGGGACTTATATTTGCCTACAACTCTCCTTTCCAAAGCAGAGTTTGGCCCAAGTTCACTAGGTTGGATAGATCTCCCTTGTGAAATCAAACTTCAAGAGTTAAAGACCAGATTTAAAAACTAAAAATGGGTTAGAAACATCCTATCTAGGAGCTAATGCACCTAGATAAGTGATGGAGGGACAAGGAGGTTTTGTACTTAGACTCTCGGGAATAGTGCAACACTCGTGCAGTTTGAAATTTCCTTAGTTACTCTGAATTCTTCTAAAGAAATAATCAAAGGCACCAACCAGCAACCGAGGTTTTAGCTTGAAAATTGACAGACTTGTTACCTTTACACTCACAAAGGCCGAGTCCATGGAATATCCCTTTCTGGTAATTTCCAAGGGCAATATGCCCACATTCTCACAGACCTCATATTCAGTCTGTGACCACTCGATATGAGACCACTTCAGTTCCAAGCTATGCATGTAAGGAAAACAAGAAAGAAAATCATGAGAAATGCATAATGGATGCCCGGGGGGCTCCTCTGCTGGGTAGGAAGCTGAACCACTGGTCCACACTGGGAGACAGAAGTGGTTCATCAACCTACACCAATGCTACAAGCTCCTTACACTTGTTTGGGATGTTTTAGCTCACAAAGAACTTTTACTGTCACTGTCTCATTTATTGCTCTTAACAATGCTGTGATGTAGAGCACGGATAAGAATTCCATTTATAAATGCAGAAATAAGGTTAAACGTCTATCAGAGGTCTTACAATTATTAGTGATAGAAAAGAGACTCCTACTTGCATCTTCAGAAGGGAAAGGAGCAGGTGTTAAGTTCAAGGAGAAGTTCATTTTTGGAAAGGACACTGATATGCAATCTTCTCTCCTATCTTTTGGCCTCCTTCATCGATACAACAAGATCATTTCCAGGCACAGGTCTTCCCTGAACTTGGGTTCAGTTTAATAACAAGATATCTTTGAGGATGTGCCTAAGAGTTAGAATGTGCATGTGTTTTAAAGCAGTATCTGTCCCTCTGTGCGTATAAAAGGGCTATGCTAATATGTACCTTGGATGCAGCTATACAACTGAATAAACTTGCTAAATACAGGGTGGTCTTTTTTCCCACGCTATATTTAGTAAGCCCAACATTTGATGGAAACTGACTTCTTTAATCCTCATGGCATGGAGAGGGACTTTTTCTTTTCTTTTCTTCAGAAAAGAACACTGAGCTTAGAGAGGTTAAATCACTACCTCGAAGGCAAAAAGCTATGACAAAGCTAACAGACAGCAGAGATGGAATCCCCAGTATAAATCTGAAACCAAATGTACTATTCCTTCTCTACCATTCTTCTTCCCAACTGAAGTTCTTCATGACTCTTGCAGTCTGACCTCAAGCAGGGGACTACAATTTTATCTTTACCCTGAAGTGTTTCCCTTTCTGAGGTGAGAAAACTTGAAATGTTTCACCTGAACATTTCTCTTCAAATATGTTCTTACATCCTTTACCCCCTGTAACCTTTCAGCAATAAAGACATAAGCAATCTTCACTATGATCATTTAACCCACTTCCATTGCTTGTGTTTTATTCACTTCCCTTTCAGTCTCCATTCACAAAACCCTCAGTGGTTGCCTTACTATATTCCCAAAGTTTCACTTAGATTCAGGCTCTTTCCTCTAGACCTTTAAAGTTACTTTACAATTTTCTTTTCCTTTCAGAACTAGAAATTCTGGGTGCTACTATGTAGAGCACAGAATTCACAAATTTCACAGGGCTCTCCAGACTTTCCTGTAGATCATTCATATTAGAGAGTAAGTTTATCCTCTAATAATCACTGTATGTCCTTGTACCAGTCATGTGTCACAGTCACATCCTATAGATTAAGTTCACGAGCGAAACAAACTCAGTAGCACTGTCTCCTACTCCACCAACCCTGGGCCAGTGGGACAAGGGGCGTGTGGGAGTGTGGAATGAATTTGTATGAATGTTTATTCAATCAATACACATGAAATTTATTATTATTGGCATGCTGGGCTTCACAAAATTTTGACATGAAAATAGGATCCTTATATTCAATAGTATTCAAAGACCCCTCATGGGTCTTTGATGCAACTGATTTCAAATCAAGAAATAAAAAAATAAGTGACTATGCTTAAAGAATCACAAGATAACAAGCAACAAGGATGTTATAAATGCTAACAGAAATAACACATTGCAAAGAGTTCCTAAAGGATCCAGATAAATGAGAAAGGAGAACAAAATCAGTGAGAGGGATTGGGGGAAAAGACAGAAAGATAAAAGAGGAGGAAAGGGGAACAATGGGAAGGAGTGAAATAGATACACAGGGATGGATTTCAGCTAAGTCTCAGTAAGGTTCAAATGAGTTTCAATGTTCAACCTTCTAAGAATCCATTCATTGCTACTGCTAACCATGACCAGCAAAATTTCAGCAGTGTGGCTCTGCAGGTCCAGGTGACCCCAAGGCCTAAAGTGAAATGTGGTTTGATTGCTGATCTGGATCCATAAGGGGACCATGCAGAGTGCTGTTCAGCTTCAAAGCATTAAGGGTCTTGGTGTCTGGGAAAGTGCATGCATAACCCTGATACACCATTAGAATGCTTCATAATGCTTAGAGGTTAAGACTGTCATTACACAACGTTCTACTTTATTTTCTTAAAACTACTCCCTACAAATAATAAAGATCTATTGAAAAGCCATGAAATTTAAGCCGGGCTATATATTTTCCAGAAAAATACTTAAGTCATGAAGCACTCGCCTACCTAGAGGGTATGTGTGACACATGTTTTGAACGTGTTTTTTGTTTTCTGCAGTATTGTATTGAAGAAGATCTTTCTACACTGAGACTGCAGTTGCTAAAACTCTATACACAAACACCTGAAAGAAAAGAGATGTAGTCAATCATTTGGGAATTCTCCCTGAAAGAAGCCACACAGACGTATGCTTGGTGGTATCATGTAGGTAACCAGGTGCAGGACCCCCATGAAAGAAATGTGGGAAGCTCTGGATTGCGAGGTATCATGCAGACAAGAGTTGGTTCAAATCTTCACATTTTAATGATCCCTCCCTTCTATTATCACAAAGTAAAGCTCACTCTAAGGTCAGAAATTAAGTTTATAGATACACTTTCTGTGAAGCCCACAGGCAATCACTTCAAGTCACTTAGCAGGACACGAGCACTCCTTAAGGCCCTAGGTCACAGCTTCTCAAACATGACACTATCAACATCTGGGACCAGATGATTCTTTGTGGTGGGAGGCTGTCCTGTGCATTGCAAGAAGTTTAGCAGCATCCCTGGCCTCTACTCATGAGATCCACCAGATTTAGCCACACCACTCCCCTCTAGTTACAACAATCTAAACTGTTTCCAGAACTTTCCAAATGTCCCTCATGGGGAAAGTCATCCCCAGGGGAGAAACCTTCCCTAAGTGACTGTGGGGACTCAAAACAATAGAACATTTTATTTAATGTATAAGCTAAATTTTGGTTCCCAACAACTATCGTGAATGAAAGACACGGGATGGAGGAGTAGAAATTAAACGGGATGGGACTTCCAGTCCCTCTCTAAGTCAAGCACGAGAAAATCTGTTTAATCACTCAATTTAAAATCGCAATCCGTCCCCAAAATCCAGTGTCTGTGATCCCCCTTAATCTGACCAACTTTCATTTTCCAAAGTACATATCGTGTATACCATACTATTTAATTTACTTAGGTACCAAGGAACTTAGCTAAGTACTTAGGTACTTAGCTCCAAGTAAACAAGGGTCTTTGGTTCACTGATGTAGCACCAAGTCCCTTCTAGAGTGACTGAGACATAGTAAGAGCTCAATAAGTATTTGTTAAAGGAAATAATGAACCTTGTTTAGCTTCCTGTTTGAAAAGCTCAGTTGACCACTGAAACTTTTGTTCTCCCCAGCCCTATTAACATATTTCACACAGTCTGAAAAAAAAGCTAGACTAGATGATCCTCACATGTTTTTTCTAGCCCTGACTCACTCTGGATTCTTTAGCTCCTATTGGACTAGAGAGAAAGGTGGCATTGGTAAAAGAGCATTCTATCATAAAGCATGATTTCTTGTTTTCTAAGGCCTGTGCATGCTTCTCAACATTAGACAATGTCTAGAGACAGCTTTGTTTTTCACAATGGGAGGAGGGTGGTACTGGTTATTTAGCGGGTAGAGGCCAGGGACGCTGCTAAGCATCCTTCAATGTATAGGACACCCAACTCACCCTCCACCACTGCCCCACAGCAAAGAATTGTCTGGACCAAGTAGTCAATAGTGTTGAAGTAGAGTCAAAAATATATACTTCCTGATATTTTATTTTGTGGCTACTCGGTTCATTTATATGAAGGAACAATGGACCAGAAGAACCAGTTGGGATTAAAACTCTACTTTGGGATATGGGACATTAATCCAGGTTAACAAGGGTGTGTAAAAAAGGTACTTGGCTGCTCTATGCCTCAGTTTCCTCACTTCCCAAAGTGCAATAATAATGAGTCTGTACTTCAGAGAAGTTAAATGAACCTTAATGAATACTCATTAAGTACTTTGAGCTTCTCAGTGAAAGGTTTTATAGTAGCTAAAATTGTGATTAAATTATTCTTATAACTAGATCTTCACTTATAATCAAGTAGCACATGACTTAAGAAAATCGAAATGGTAAAAAATATTTTTCCAAGTGTTCAATCTAAGACATCAACTCAAAGGGGATGCTATTAAGCTCAGTAAAAATGCTATGAACACCTGCACTTTCATATTTGTCTTTCTCACATGATAATGGGGAAACAGTGTTTAGCCAGGAAGCAGCACAGCTGGTACCCCAAACAAGTGCCTTGGAGTCAGACACATCTCACAACCACTTATTAGTGTGTGATTATGGTCAGTTAGTCTCTCTGGACCTCAATTTTCATTATCTTTAAAATGAGGGGAATCATATTCACGTCAAATGATGCAAATGAAAATTTGTTAATATGTATAAAGCACCTGTACACAGTGGGTGTTTAATAAGGGCTATTTCCTTTCCCTTCCTCTGTGGTTTCTTAGATCTAGTCTGGAGATAAATACTTTTAACTTCTGGCTTGCAGGTAACATGAAAGCCGAACCTAACTAAGAGTTTCAAACTCTTCCCCTACAACGTGTTTCATAAAAGCTGCTAAAGCATTGCCAAGTTTGCCTGCTAGAAATTCCTTTTCTTTTTTGATTTCTTTGGCTCTTCTCTTTTAAGGCCAAGGATGAATAACAGAACAGCTAGAATGAGGGTAGCCAAAGGCAGGAGAAGAATCAAAGTGCTTAGAATCATGAAGCAGCTACTGAGTTATGCAGAACTTCAGCAAGGGTCAACTTTTCTTTTGAAGTTCACCTTTTTGCAGTGGGCACAAGAAAGAGGTCAACCCTGAATGCATGTTAAGAAACTGGCTTGGTCAGAAGTCAGCTATATTCTGTGGTCTGCAGAGGTGTTTTATGTGGTCCTGTGTAACTGAGTTTGGGTGGTATGCAGACCACCTTGAGATTCACATCGGACTAGAGAACTGTCGTGGGCGTATGAGTGAATCACGCCAAGGCGTGAGCCGATAAGATGAGCACTCACGTTGAGGTCAGGGTGCACCGTGGCCTCTGCCATTCATTCACTTAGTGACTTCTGGCCAATTAAATGCTTTGAGCCTGACTTCCTTATCACCCTCAGAGGATTGTGTTTTGTAGATTAAATTGGACAACATATGTAAAAGCGCCTAGCACAGTGCCTGAAATTCTGGCACTTAACCAAATCTAAATCTTGATGCAAATTTCCATGGATTTCAGTGTTCTAAAATAACTTCTATTTACAATAAAATGTCTCCCAAATGTATCTCTTGAAAAACTTGTTTCATGAGCTATTCTGGGGTAGGGTGGTCTTGGTTCTATAGTCAAATCAGGTTGAGATATGTTGTATACTATACCCCTCTCTCGAAGATTCCCAGTGCATACAAGCATCTTCGTGACTCTGACATTTGATGCATTAAGCAGCACGCAAGCTAGCTAGCAATAACTTGATTACATTAAGATTTGCAAACACTATTTCTAATGGAATAGAAATAGTGACCCTTCAGGAATGATATTCTATAGAAATGCTGCCATGGCAAAAACTTACTAGCAATCAAGATTCTGGGACAATTCCCCCTGAACATGGGTCCTTCTTGTTCTTTAAAGAGCCTCCATTTTGCTCCAGATTGTACCCACCTGTCTCTTCAGCTGTGTTATAGAAGGTCTCACCCCTTTAAACATGCAGAATATTAATCTATTAATACCGTCTAAGCCAGAAAAGGACACAAAGTTCCACAGCATTTAGCTGATTGATTAACAAGCACATGGATTATTCACTTTGTGAATCAACGCAGAGTCAATTTCTAACTAGAGGTGGGCTTGAGCTGGCCACCAAATGTCTCTGGGATCCTTCTTCAGTCAATTGTTGCCCCCTTGTGAATGAACAACAATAGTAATCACCACCACAGGTCACATTTGTTAATGACTTTAAGTATAGAAGATGCTTACATATGTTTTACCTCATTCGTTCCACTGAAGAAATTGTAGTACTGCCCCCACTTTACAGATGAGATAACTAAGGTAAGTAAGCCTTGACCCAGGTCAGTGGGAGAGCCAAAGCTCAAACCCTGTTCTTTGGCTCTCAGTCCAGTGGTTTATTGTGTATTATCTATCCCATAACCCCCAGTGCCTTAGCCATGGAGTACACACTCATATTGAAATGTAAACGTAATTTAAGGTCTTGAGGAGTAAGTATTCCCCCTTTCTTGTTGCTTTGGTGGCCAAAGACTGGAGAGAAAGAAGGGAGCTGAGTCTGTTGCTTCTTTTCCTATAGGCCGTTTCCGCACACTCATTAAAAGTGGGCAAAAAGTCCTTTAGTGCAGTGAGGAAAACCATGGACTCAAGAACCATACTTTCCGCACCTAAATCTTAGCTCCTTCACTATTTAGGTGTATGAGCTTGGAAAAGTCACTTCCTATCTCCTTTTGCCTCAGACTCTTCACCTGTAAATTCTGGATTATGATAGTACCTAACTTAAAGGTGGTTTTGACGATTGAACGGAGAGCAATGAACTAGAGCAGAAACCTACGTTGTAAATGCCTGTGATTTATAATGTATGTGTAAGTAGCTTCCTGCTGGTTGTCATGGGAAGACACACTGCTCTTCATAACATTTGTTTCCTGCTGGGAAAAAAAAGTTCTTCTTGTTCCAAAAAACATCTACTTACAAACGAGGTTAGGGCCAACTATATCCTTCAAAATGTATACAGATAAGCGCTGAGCAGTTTCCTCCTCCCCCCACCCACTCTAGAGGAGACAACTTAATATATGTCAGATCAAATCAAAGTTATCTGGGATTAACCATCAGTAGGCAGATTTTACATTATATTCCACTGGTTCCAATCATTACAAGCTGAATTAGAAACAACTCCAGTGTAAGTACCTGAAAAAAGGTATCCAGTACCAGTAGGAGCCTATTTTAAAAGCCTCAAGTAAGGCTATAAATTCTGTGAGTCTGCAATAAATTTGAGGATTATTTAAAATCATAAATCATCTTCAAAAACAATGCCCTTGGTAACAATGAGGACTGAAAAGGGTATGTAGGTGAAGCAGTAACAATCTAGCTCTATTTTGGGAAAAAAATTCTCTGGCACCTATGCTGTGTTCTCACGTGGAAGACCAGCAGTCAATATTTGATGAGCAGCAAGTCTGATCAATATTCTGAGGTTTTTTAGTTGAACTATTAAAAAGCAAGTGAGATCAATTTATTAATATTTTTGGAGCAGGATTTTTAAAAAAAATTTCCTTGAAAATTGGAAGACGTTTGTCTGAATTGCAAGTAGGCAATATATTTTCTATAAAGATTGTAATCCCGAGGCAAGAGCATTTTAATGGTAGGGTGGGCAGCTGTTTTACTTTTATAGCGCCATGATTGTATTTTAATGTCAGGGGACAGGACTTCCTTGCTCATACCTATTTCCCAGCTTCTTGTACTGCGCGCCTGGCCTATAGTAGCCACTCGGTAAAAATCCGGACCAGGTACTGCAGGCAATAGAGGTGGGACCCTGGGAACATGTTTCGTTAAAGACGTGTTTTTCTAACAATGACTACAGAGACCTCTGCTGGCAGATATTGGGACTACAATTCAGGATTAGAAAGAAAAAGCAAGAATGAAGGGAGCAGAGGTGAATTTCTCCATTTTTCTTTTCTTCCTTTGTCCATATTCTGTCATAAAAGCCCCGTAAAGGAGCTGTCCTCACTTATGCGACATAGTTTGACTAGGATAAGGTAAATAGTAAAACTAGGATATATGAACAACTTTCCTTTGAGGTGATTGGGAAGGGTATCAAACTTAAAAAGAAAGAAAAAACACTGCACGTGGACAACTGGGCTATGATTAACCTTTCTGTGATCATCTGACAGCTGGTAAGTTACTCAAGGTATACCTTCCAAAAAAGTTTAGAATAGGGACCTGGTGAGTGAAATTACTATGGTCTGTGAATATTGTTAATTTTGAGCGTTTGTTACTCTGGTTATTCTGAAAGACATACACTTTATACAAATTCTAAGTAACACTTAATATCTCCCCAAGTCTGTTTTCCTCTTTGTACTGTCTTCACCTTACCTGTGGTAGGTTTACTGACTTACAAAAGCAGTCACTAGTTATTGCTTGGGTTTTTGGGAAGAGAAGATGTTTTGCTAGCATTTCCTGACTTCCTCATTCTTCCCAGTTCTAGATATTTTAGAGATTTAGATTTAGGAAACTGTGGTTACTAACACGGTCCTAGAGTGACCTCTTGCTGCATGGTTTGTACATGAGCCTACAAGCTCAGTCCTGGATGCCAGTGAATCGTCAAGACAGAAACCTCTGTGGGTGTGAAAGGACATGCATTTGTAAATGCATGCATAAAATGAATGACCCAGTTAAGTTACTGAATTTAACTTTTTAACGTTTCCACATTCTGTGAAGCCACTGGCTTTCCCATTATCAAGCAGTAATAGAAGTTTCCCTCTCCAAAATCAATTCTGTGAGCTTGTGAAATAATCTATCAATTTGTCCTCTTAGATTCTGATTAAAAAATAACATTTCGCTTTCCTAATAAGATACATTCTGGACATTATATGCAGGACTATTGAATAAGCAAAAGAATTTACATTTGAGGAGTGGCAGAGTTCCCCATGGGGTCCATGACTTGAAATTCTATGGTATCTGAATTTACTTCCAAAGATGGGTTTATGATGTAAAGAACGGTCTTACTGTTTAAGTCCTTTTGGCTAAATTTCTCATGGATAAATTCACCTACAAAAAAGAAGAAAATGAGTTTCACTGGTAATCAAACAAAATATTAAGTAAGAGCTGATACAATTTTATGGCTATTTTATTTCAAACTCCTCTTTAAAAATAGCCAAAGTATATTTTTTAAAGAAATTAATAAAATGTAACTATCTTAAAATTCAAATTCAATGAACTTAAATTAGGCTTCCAAATTACTTTGTCTCAGAAATATTGTACCTTAAATATGAAAATAGAGAGGGAGTAGGAAGATATAGTAATAAAATCTAAAATTCTGTGCCATCCTGTTTAGTGACATATTGTGATCATTGTCTTCATAAAGCAGAAATAAGATACAATCCAGAGAAAACTTACACCAAAAAAATTGTTTTTAATGAACTTACATCACCTTGGAATTTATGATAGAAAACAATGAGTCACAAATATGAATTTGGTCCTGACAATGTGTGTTCCTGTCAATATATTACGATCTGGTTATTGAAAAAAAAGTTGTAAACAACACACAACTGTGTATTAGTATTTAGTTCTCTCACTCAAGATGAATTTAGGAAAACTCAGCTTCAAACCCTCTTTAGCAACTATATTGATTTATAAACTGCATCTATCAGGAAGCCCTGGGGAGTGTTTACCAAATGGGCCTGCACTTAATTAAATTACTGTCTAGCATTGCTAGCCACTGGGTATTTTAAAATGAGCAATTACAAGGAGTAAGGAAGGCAGTACCTGTTGTTGTATTCTCCAGATGTCCATGTTGGGGGCCTCGTAAAATCTTAAAGATGATCTGATTGCCATCAGTGTCGGGGTCAGATGCCTTCAACACGTGGGAAGTGATGTAAATCCCATAACAACCATTTTTCAGGAGCCCCACTTGAGAAGGGGAATGCAAATGTGTGATGTGGGGGGCTGCTTTGTCCACCTGGTCCACCTGCATGATCAATAATTACACACAGTGTTATACAAAGGCTTCTCATCCCCAAGCAACACAGGGCTTTAATGGTTCAACGATGACAAACGCTCCTGAATTTCAGATTCCTTATTGGTTAATTTCTGCTGAAAACTATCTTATTCACAATATTCTCAGCAAATATCATAGTGCCTGGAAGAAAGGCCAACTTTCTACTGTAAACTTTGACCCAGCTTTATTTATTTGTCCACGGTCTGACTACCCCATTAGGACCTAAACTCCCTGAGGGCAGATACATGTCTTTTTCTCCCCAACGATTCCCTGCACCTGGCACAATGCCCAGCTATAACAGAAGCTCAAGAAATACTTGTTGATTGAATACATTAAAACTGACCCAAGAATTGTATTGCAAACTTAATATTAGTTCTACAGAAGGATTTCTCCTTTTTCCCAGTGTTTGGTGACTTACAGAAGAAAACGTAAGGTTTTACAAATGCATTGAACATTTTTGTCATGTCTTTGTTAAGATAGCAAAAACGTTGAGTAGAAATAAAAATACCTCAGTAAAAAGAAGTGAAAGGTGCTTATCTATAGGCACTTGCATATTTGTTTTATTGACAGTGAGAACCGGGTAACTAAACAGGTAGACTCAATCTGTAAAGATTGTGATGGGCAACTACTCATGAGTGAAAGAGATATATAGTTTCAAACACTACAAAGGGCCTCATTCAGGTATCCTATGCAGCTCAGTCCCTCTTCAAAATGACTCTTATAGGTTACGGAGGGAACATTTTAGGATGAATTAGCACAATTCATCACTGATACCACAAAAGAGGTACAAGGACACTTGTACTTCCCTTCACTCCTAATCATTCAAATTTTAACTTTATTTACCTTAAATGATCCTCTTATAATTCTACCAAAGAGTGTCAATGATAAGACTATATATATTTTTGTGTATGATCATGTGATAAACTGCTATTCAGCTATTAATAAGAAAAGGAGGCAGGACAAACTAGAAACGAAAAATTCCCACAATTCAACGTTAACTGGTAAAAACCAAAAAACAAAACCCAGCGAGTTGTGTAATAGGAGACAACTACACTACCATTTTTGATCAAAACAAATACATATATATGTTCATACAGACACAGACAAAATTCTGGGAGCATTTACACAAACCTGTTCATTTGTCTTGGGATGAGGAAAAATTACCGCTTCTCCTTTGAGTATTTCTGTATGGAATTTTGTAACAACCAAATTTTTTTTTTCCTTTTAAGTTGTCAAGCTGCTTTTTGATTAAAGAACGTAATCATACCTCATGTTGGTAAATGTTTGAAAAAACAGACATTTTTATATTTTGCTGGTACAAATGCAAATTAGTGAAAATTTTCTGGAGATAAATTAGACGTATATGTATATTAAAAATGCACATATACTGTGATCCAAAATTTTCAGTCTTTGAATGTATCCTACAGAAATACATATGTACACAAATATATATATATGGATGTTGACTAAAATATAATTTGTAATAGCAATTAACAAAAAATTCCATAAAACATGAAAGTCCAACAGAGGATTTATAAAACACCTCTGCCTGAGATTGAGTGCCATGCAGCCTTTAAATATTGTGTTTTCAAGGAAGATTTAATGACATGAGGAAATTTTTATGAGTGGAAACGGGCAATATGCATAACAGTACATATAATATCATCCTTTTTTTATTGCAATTAAAGAATGCAAGGAAGCCACTGACAGCAGTAGGATGATGAAGGGTTATTTTTTGTCCTTTTCTGTAGTTTATGAACTCTTTACAACAGTTATTTTATAAGCTGAAATAGCAACAAACATTTTCAAAAGTTAGTCATTCTCCTCTCCTAAAAAAGTGTGGATGGCACCCTCAGAGCTGTGAGGTTGGGTGGGAGGTGGAGGGTCAAACACTTATCATGGCCATTGGGGGAGAAGCTCCAAGGTGACTAGTAAGAAGGATGGTCAATGTCAAGAGAGGAAAAATACAAATACTTCAAACCATGTAAGTAATCCTCAAAGTTGGTAAATACTTGAGTATAGGGATTTTTTTAATGTTATATTTTCCTTAAAAATAAAAGTATTACAAAATGAATAAATGCCTGTTGTGTTCATTTGTTTTTAAAAAATTGTTAATATCTACACTCTGGTTACATGGTCCCCTGTTGTGTCTTCAGTCCTACTTTGTGTTAAAATCTATTCTAGTCTTATTAAATTTCTAGTTTCTTCAAAAGCAGGTCTTTTGGATCAGTATAACAGAAGCATTTTAAAATATTGGAGTATAAGGCATTCTTTTAAAAAGGCTACATCCTTATGATCACTTGTGTTGGATTTACTAAAAATCATCTCACACTTGCCTAAACCTTAGAAAGCAGTGATGCTGGTCCTTTCTCCCTCACCCCCACTCCCATTGTCTCCTTTTAAGAAAGATTACAGGAATCATTACACCAAGACCACAAATCTTAGTCAGATATCTGGACAAAACTATATTCAAAAAGAAACATGCATCACTATGTTCATAGCAGCACTATTCACAATAGCCAAGACATGGAAACAACCTAAATGTCCATTGACAGATGACACACACACACACAATGGAATACTACTCAGTCACAAAGAAGAACGAAATAATGCCATTTGCAGCAACATGGATGCAACTAGAGATTATCATACTATGTGAAGTAAGTCAGAAAGAGAAAGACAAATACCATATGACATCACTTATATGTGGAATCTAAAATATGACACAAATGAACCTATCTACAAAACAGAACGAGACTCACGGACATAGAGAACAGACTGGTGGTTCCCTAAGGGAGAGGGGCTGGGGGAAGGATGGAGTGGGAGGTTGGGATTAACAGATGTAAGCTATTATATACAGAATGGATAAACAACAAGGTTCTACTGTATAGCACAGAGAACTATATTCAATATTCCATGATAAACTGTAATGGAAAAGAATATTTTAAAAAAGAAGGAATGTAAATATATGTATAACTGAATCACTTTGCTGTACAGCAGTAATTAATACAACACTGTAAATCAACTATACTTCAGTTAAAAAAAAGACTGCAGAATCTTGGTCGGATAGACATGATTTCCTACAAAATGAATGTCAGATTAGTGCCTGCTGGTATCAGTTTTGTGTTTAAATCCAGTAGCTTTGCCCTCAGTTAGCCAGGTTGGGACCCTAACAGTAGTGCACCCATGCTTAGTAGACCTATTTGGACCAATTCATCCCTCAGTGGTGGTTGACGTCTTATTGTCTTGCCAGAAAAAGCTCTTAAAAGCAAGAGACTGAGGAGGTCACTCTCCTGCACTGCTGGAGGGGTGAGTCATTTCCTAAATTGTTTGACTTCTTGGCTCAGAGACACCAGGAAGTTCAGGGGAAATGTGGGAGAAAGTTTGAGGCCTTCCTTGTGAGGTTTTTTGTTCGTTTGCTTGCTTGCTTTTTAACACACAAGGCAAGGAAACCCTTGTACTGTTAATGAAAAACCTTTACAACATGTATTGAATATTTCCCTATCAGTAAATTCTACAACTTCCAAGAGATATCTCTCCTATGATAACCATGTTCTTTAAGATATTATTGGTGTTGGGAGAAACCTGATTTAAGTTCTGGTACTCTCTTCAAACTGTACCCCCTTTTCCCTCTCTGTTCTGGAGTGCAGTGCAGAACTCTTATGCCTTCACTCAGGATTAGTAACTCCTACAAATTTGCAACCAAATAGACCAGAACATTATTCCAGGTTGGGCAGTACAGTGACATTTCTCTACATTGTGTGTGGGGTCAGGGGTCAAGAAAAGGATATTAACAGACTGAAGAGTGGGATGAAACCAACAACAAGTAAAACATAATTTAAAAAGAAACAGAGTAATTTTACTATGTACAAAGTACTTCTTACATCCTGTACCAATATTACCAACACCTTCTCTTTTCTCCTAGTACATCATAATTTCATTCCACTTTCTGGACCTCCCTCATGCCAAAGATTCATCTTGTATCCACTCCATGTGATCATAACTCCCCACCTTCCTCCTCAGATCCCACCTTAGATAAAGACTGTGATGGTTAATTTGATATGTCACCTCATCCGGGTTTGATGTCCAGTTGTTTGGTCAAACACCAGCTAGGTGCTCCTGTGAAGGCATTTTTTGTTTTTTAGATGGGACTAGTATTTCAATCAATTGCCTTTGAGTCAAGCAGATTACCCTCTATAATGTGGGCGGGCCTCATGCAATCACTTAAAGGCCTTAAGAGAAGACTGAAGTCTCTTGAAGAGGAAGGAATTCTGCCTCCCAGAATTACTGCCTTGGGACTCAAGACTGTAACATCAACTCCTGCTGGAATTTTCAGGCTGCTGGCCTGCGCTGCAGATTTTGGATGTGTCAGACCCCACAATTGCGTGAGCCAATTCCTGAACATAAATCAATTGAATCAATCTTTCCCTTTCTCTTTTTCTCCCCCCTCTCTGTCTCATAATCTATATGTATATAAAGTATATACATCCTCTTGGTTCTGTTTCTCTGGAGAACTCTAAGACAGAGATGAAAGAGCAAGGGAAATTTATTATTATTTTACATAATCAGAATGTATCCTGAATTAAGAGACAGATTTACATCTTTTTTTGCTGGTGGTGGAAGTGTGTAGAACAGGGTGAACTATATCCAAGGAGACTGGATTCAAGGCTTTGAGAGCCAGAACATACTTGATGTGTTTTGACTAAAAAAGAAACACACATTATGCCCTCCAAGAACCATCGTAACAGTCAACACAACTGTGGCGGTGTAGTACCACAGAAAGGACACGGTATTGGGGATCAAAAAGACTTGAGATCTTTATGTGTGTTTGACCAAACTTTTGAACTCCTGACCATCTATAAAATGGAGGTAATAAAACTTAGTTCATTGGATTTTTATAAAAATTAAATGAGATTTATGGAAAGCGGGTCCGACCTACAGTTAACACTCCAAAAATTGTAGCTGCTACCGTTATTATCCCCACCATTAATACATGTGTAATATTGATAATGCTTTGTAAGTTTCCATGTGTTTACTTGAAAACCATTAAAATGCCAGTAGATAACACAGACCAAAATGCATCAACATAATAGTGTAGTTAGATGTTGTTACAGTAATCACAAGAGATAGAATATCTGATGTATTTCAGGCAATATGCTAGTACCTTGGATACCTAATCTTATTTAATTCTCACCATAATGCGTAAGGATTGTTTCTCAAAGAAGGCAAAGTAGAATCAGAAGAGTCAAAGAACTCTTTTAAGGTCACACAGCTATTAAAATGTTTAAAACAGAAATTCCAACCTAGGTGTGTCTGACTCCAAAGCCCATGTTCTGTGGTCCTTTCTGTACCACCACTGACTCCAAAGGCCAGTCATTAGCCCGTACACAGGGAGCACGACTGTTTTGTTCGTATTAACATGCCTGGTGCCTTCCTTAGTGCCTGGCACACTGTAGACACACACTACACATGTGAATGAAAGAAAGAAGGAAATAAGGCAACAGTTCTCCTGGAAGTCGTGCTCTCCACATCTCTGGCCAAGGACCATGTATTTGTCATACTTGCCTGGATGGTGAATGAAACAGGTTCCTGCCACCTTCTCCCATCCACAAGAAAGCCTTGGTTTGTCCCATCCGTGGCCACAAAAGTAAAGCGGTCGGTGCGAGAGTGCCCTCCCGAGTGCCTGTAGGTCACATGCCCGCTGTCCACGTCCAGCTGAGTGAAACTGTGTGGAAGCGGCACTGTCCCCCGCAGGTAGAGCTGGCCGTGTCGTGGAAGCTGGGCCAAAAGGAAGGTGAGGTTCTCCGCTGGAGTGTCAGGGTCGGTCAGCTGAAGGAGGTCAGGGGAGAGGAGGCCCGTGGCCCCTTCAGCCAGTCTCAGCCCCTTGTTCCTGGTCACCACGGGTAAGGCTGTGTCCACAGTCTCCAGTGTGATCTCAAACACCCCGGGCTTGGTCTGCAGTCCATTGCTCACGATGAATCTGGCAAAGAGAGGCAAGGCAGCCTTCAACATGGATTCTTGTGTCACCATCTACTGGAATGAAATGATAACAATACACACCTTTACTAAAGGATATGTCGTGTTGGGACGAAAATGAAAACTCAAGGGCGGATCTTTCAGGAGGACACTATTCTATCCATTAAACCAATCACTAGGTAATGCACAAATGGACCATTCTAACTCCCAAAGTATCTTTTCATCAACATTGATGGTAACTCACATGATGGGGCAGAGTATGCCGATGATATTTCTCAGGCTTGTCAGTACTTAGTGTAATTCCTTGCCCCAAATAGGAATTTCACATCCTTTCAGATCCACTGCACTAGTTTGAAGAGTATCCTCGTTTTATATATACAGACTTTTGCAACTGTATTTTTTGGTGAGAATTTAATAAGCTAAACTTTTTTTTTAAACATCTTTATTAGAGTATAATTGCTTTACAATAGCATATTAGTTTCTGCTTTATAACAAAGTGAATCAGCTATACATATACATATACCCCATATCTCCTCCCTCTTGCGTCTCCCTCCCACCCTTCCTATCCCACCCCTCTAGGTGGTCACAAAGCACCAAGCTAATCTCCCTGTGCTATAATAAGCTAAACTCTTAAGACTGATCATTGGAAGCTCATCCAATAAAATGCTGAGTGGGCTAAATTTGGCTAATTCACTCAATTCATATACTTTTCTTTGAGCTTCCACATTTGCCCCTGAAAAGATATGGGGGAGAGCCATTAGACAACGATTATTCCCCTGCTTTAAAGAAAAGAAAATTAGAACACAAGGGTTCAGAAACGTGGCAGATCATAAGGCAGGTAGGAGATAGAGCTGGGACCAGAACCCAGGTTTTCTGACCTCACACCTTTTGCTCTTACAGAGTTTTTAATAAATGCTGGTTTAGCAGTCCACTAAGAAAGAGTTGTGGTGCCTGAGTACCACCGCAGACCTACAAAGAGAAAACTGAAATGATACAAACCCAAGGTGAGCAAAATCTTGCTTACAATCGCAGGTTCTGTGATACCATAATGTGTTTCTGATTATATTGACCACTAAATCACATTCCACCCAGCGCTGCCAATCTCAAAATTAAACTAATTGAAATGATCTTTAGAACATTTCAACATGTAATTTCTATTTGAAGGACAATTGAGACCATCGTGAAATTAAGCCCACAGAATGCACTATTAAAACTCCAACAAGTTAGGAAATCACTACTCAAATGGAACTGACACATTCACCGTAGGCCAAAGAAATGTACTTTGAAATAATCACAGAGTTGTGTCTATTCATTTTTCTCCATGTACCAGGTGCTTGAAATATTCATGGGGGAGAGAGATACTCTTATATTCCATGGATGTAAACAGGTCTAAAACTGTTGCAGTGGCATATAACATTAAATTATATAATAATTTACTTAGGAAGTTCTTTTTCAAAACTAGAGAAGATATGGGGTTTATCTTTACTTTACTAATCTGACAAATGCGACTACCAAGTTTTTCATTCTTTACAAAATGTGTCTTATCCTTCAGGGTTGGAGGGTGGATGCTTTGCTTTTGAACATGAGGGAACCTGAAACCAGGTTGTGTGGGCGTCATGTATCAGCCAGCCTGCCCGAGGCGAAGGACTCAGGGAAAAAAAGCAGCTGAACAAAAAGTAAAGGATGAGTTTGGCTGATACAGATTTTGCTTTGAAGGCTAGGCTAAAATTTTTGAGCTTTCTAATTATCTAGTTGATAAGACTGCCTACAAGGAAAATAGGATGTGATGCATAGAAATTCTTGTCTAAAAAGTTAAAACTGCTAAGTGAAGTACTACAGATAAAGCACATTTTTGACATTTCACACACCTTGTCTTGTAAAGAATATAACCTGGTTTTGTCCACAGCATTATTTTTACAGTTTGGAAAAGAATACTGAATTAACTTTAGAATTGTAGATTGAGCAAAATCACATAGCTTCCTTAAAACAAAACAATACATTTGGATAAATATATTCTAAGCAAAGAGGGCAATTTCATTGCTGGATCATGAAGTGTTTGCAAAATTCATTATTTTTTTAAAAAAGGAAAAAAAGCACACCTAGAAAAAAATTTGTGTGTGTACTTCAACTTTTTACTTACTAGTCACCTTGACAGGTTCAAAGATCAAGCGATATACATTTTTTAGGTACAAAAATCATGGTCTGTTTCTCAGGGGAAGCTTTTCGTGGAATTATGCCTTTATTCCACTGTTTTCCTGTTAACTTTTTCATGTTTCCTCCCTGGAGCCTATCATCTGACCAGAGGTAAAATAAGGAGACTAGGCATTCCCTCAGGGCCTCCAATTTCTCCTTTTTTCACTTAACCCCTCCAGAAACACATTTCATGCTTCCAACTTTGCCCTCTTTCACAATAAAGTGGCTGCCTATTCCCTACCAGATCCCTATATCAACACATGCTCTTGTGGAGAGTTTTAAATTAGCCGTTTAGAGTTGAGCAAAAATTTAAGCCAGAGGACATGTATTTCTAGTATTAGCATTAATTGTGGAATTAAAGTCTTTGTGCCCCGTTAAAAGCAGGTCAAATACTGGTGGAGAAGGAAGAAGAAGGAAGGGGAGAGGCAGCCATCAGGGGCAAGGAGGTGAAGGGGGAGGCCCAGCGACTGCCACAGGCTCATCAGAGGCAGTCATTTTGAGTATCAGATTCTGACTTTCTTCTCTGGAGACTGAATTCCAAAAATGCCCAACAAGCTCCTCCAAGCTCAGTCTCAAGGTGGCCGCATTTATCCGTGTGTGTGTGACCCGTGTGGGGGGCACTGAAGTTTTCTCCTGATCCAGGTGGTCCATCGCAGACTCCTCCCTGCCTCTGACGGGCATTTGACCATGTCGGAAATCGGCAGCCTGCCATCAGACAGATGGGAATGAGGGCGAGCGGGAGAGGGACCATGTAAGAGTAAGAAATATGTTTACTGAGGCCAGCGTTCCCAGCTGGGACCCCAAGGCAGCTGTCTGCACTGACTGAAAGCTAAGAAGCCAGTGGTGAAAAGGACACAATGTCTCAACAGGACTGGATCACACACATCATTCCACCTTCACCAGTAACAATGCAAACTACTCACAGGCAGAGAACATTATCAGAGAGAGAGAGAGACAGGGAGGATGGTCATGGTTGGTTTCCCAGTAAAAAAAAAAAAAGCCCAGCAGAACCAGTGAGACAGGGTCAGTGCTTCGTGTCTGCAAAGGTTGACCAGATGATCTTACAAATGCTGCACTACCACCCCCTCAAAAGAAACCTTCCAAACATATTTTCAAGTTCTGAAACAATAGTGCCATTGCTGTTATGGCATCCACTCCAAGCTTTAGAAGCTGGTGGTATCGAGGTAGCAGCTCCTTCTGTGGGTCCCATTTCCTTTATTACCTCCCCCTCCCTTGAGAAGAGACATAGCCAAGATGACCACTGTCTCATGAAATTTGGGGAATGACTCTTAGATTTGTCTGGGGTGCCTGCCTGGTCTGATTTCACCATTACCATGGTGCTTTCAAGCTTTCTGCATTTCCTGGCAATAGAGTTGGCTGAAGAATCTGCCATCTGTCATGGCATTTAAAAGATAAAAATGGAATCATAAATAGAGCCAGTTCTTCAGAAAAAAAAAAAAAAAAAAGTCCAGCCGGCATGTCAAAATGGAGGACATTAGCATGTTCTTTTAGTCCCCGGCTGCTAGCAGCTGAAGTCAGCTTGCTAATCACTTGGTGTCATCTGTCCCAGAATGCGATGCCAAATCTTTCTTCCAGGCCAGCAGCACCAAACAATACAGGAGAAATTTATGATTCACAAAATAGTTTTGCAGAAGGTAAAAATCTGACCATGAAACTCCCCCGTTTAATTAATGCTGCCATAGCTTACATTAAAAAGAGAAGGGGGAAAATTCTCTGCGGCAGAATTTATCTCTTCTACCCAGCCAAATTCCTTGCCAGATTTAACAGCAAGCAACATAAATTTAGGTGATTAGATTGGTTGCATATATTTAATTTTTAAAAAGCACCATAATCACACTTTCATTAAAACAGGCTTTCAGCTTTGGTTGAGCGCCACTTGACAAACAACACAGCAGTTGAGATGATTGGGTTAGTGAAATGACAAGATTAAAAGGAGGGTCTTCAGCAGATGCTAGGCTCTTCCACTATAAATATGTAAAACTGCTGGCCAAACATCAGAATGACACATTGAGAAGGTTCCTTCCCACAAGTACAAATTGTCCACAAATTTTTGGTACAATCAGGTATAATGGAAAGACCTCTCCAAAATGAGATCTCAGCCCAAGTTCAGCTCTGATACTTACTTATGTCAATTTAGGTGACTTTCTTTGTCTCTTGGAAACTCAGTTTTCTCATCCATAAAATGGGAGCAAGACACCTCTCTCAAGGTGGTGGTGTAAGGCTTAAGGGAAATGATATACATACAAAAAAGGGTCTAGAACATTGCCTGACGCATTACAGGTGTTCAAGCAATACTAGCTTTCCTATATATAAATGAAGGGATTGGATTAAATCAATGCTTTTCAACCCTTGTTGTTTGTTTACTGTCTCTCTATGGACCTGTTCCCTAATCTTAAGTCATTCAAACACCATCATCACAATTGTTGCCATTTTCTAGTATTACCTGTACTCTTATTACCTACTGTTTTGTTTTATATCAACTCACTTTTCTGCTTAAGTAAACGTACTTGAAAAGAAACCTTTTAAATACTAAAAGCTCAAAGTTTTCACTCATAAAAACTTAACCACTACAAATACTATAAGAATAAATACAGGAAAACAAACTGTTTTTCATTCTAGCTAGATATTGTTGGCCAATGGCTTGGAGCCTGAGGCCTGTACACTCTTTGCTAAAAATGGAAAACAGTTAATATTGAAGAGCTGCTAAGTACATATGAGCACAGGCCTGAGACTTCCTTCTAGAAACAGAAGGATAGAGAGAATTAAAAGGGAGTAGTTTCCCACTCTTGAATCCCTATTATTTATTGTCTCCTTCCTGTACCAGCCCACATCATTCTGCATCTTTGTATCATTGATGGTACTAATCACTCATTTTAGGAACTAGAACCACAGATTTTTTGCTAAAAGAAAACCTTGCCCAGAAGCTCAGTGTGCAAAACAAACTAAAAGTCAAACCACCAAAAAACTAAACCAAACAAAGTTATCTCAGAAAACTGGGATGTGAGCTGCAGAGTCCCACCAACTCAGCCCCTTCATTTTCTGTCTCTGGGAGGCCCTCAGAAGCCTCCTGTAAATCTTCAAACTCCTCAGAACATACTTGGAACAGTGGACTGGACCGGACTGGAGATGGCTAGTCCCAATAGCATCAGAATCACCTAGAGAGCTTTTAAAAATACAGATTCCTGGGCCTGAAACTGAACTTACCAAAGTCGCCTCTCTGCGGTAAGGCCCAAGAATTTGAATTTTTTTAAACCTCTCAGGTAAGTCTCTTCAGAATCTAGAAAGTTAGACATTCCTGGGGTGAATGATTTCTAAAACACCATCTAGTATGACTCTCTACGCATGTGAATTAGGAAACTGTTATGGTATCACCAAGCCTCACATCAGGGATTTTGTTTTTCATTTTCAGCTCATCACTACCATCTGCTTAAGACCTCATTGTTATTTCTCAACATCTTTACATGTTCATTCTTTGGCTTCACCCGTAGGATCTCTGGTTTCTCCAATACAGTCATTAATGTCTTCAACAGACTCTCCCATAGGCGTTGACGGGGGGAAGCAGGAATGGACAGGAAGAAGAAGTCCCAGAAATGGGTATCAAACGAAAAGCCCTGAATCTGGTATACCTAGGTTAAGCCAAGAAGCATCCACCCTCCATTAACAAACAGGAAAAAAAGAATCATCATTGCTCTTTATACCTTCTTTCCTCCAAGATTAATCTTAGTGGTGTAAAGAATGGAGAGAAAAAAATGGGGCCAAGGAAAGAATATAGTAAACAATGGTAACAACAAGAATGACAACAACAATAGTAACAGTAAAAATAGAAACCAATATTTATCTTGTTCTTCCTACGTGCCATGTATTGCTTTCAGTACTTTATGTACACAAGCCCATTTAAACCCCTCAGCAACTCTCTGAGGCAGCTAATACGAGCATCATTCCTTTTCATGGAAGAGTTAATGAGAGCGCAGGAGAATGTGTGACTTGAGGAGAACCAGAGATGTGATGTAATGAAGGCAGGAACTGACCCCAGGCCTATGCCTTCCCAAGCCAAAGAACCAGTGGGAAAAGTATTCCCCACTTCTGATGTTTCAGTTAATACTGAGCAACACTCAAGCACTGAATTGGTTATTGAGAGAGTGACCGACCAAATGCTTATCTGATTGTTAAGAACACTTGTCAAGGGAAAAAAGAAGGTATTAGTTCAAACTCCCCTGGATTTTTTTGTTTAACAGTTCAACTATCCAAATCATCTTTTCAAATCATCATTCCAAATGCCAAAAAGGGAAGCAAAATCATCTTTACTGACATTTAAACACTGTTTATCATAGCAGACATATTGAATTTAGATAGATAAGATATATGATAGAGGAAAGTGGTATTTGGACACGGGTATATCAGTGTAATTGATAGTTTATGGGAGCCGTTCAAATAACACAGGAGTCTGCGACATTTATGTTATTTTATAGCATTCTTTTGAAGGTTGTTTTCTGACATGGTAAAAATTATACTGGAGGCCAGAAGTCCTACGTGTATGGAAAATGAATCAATGCTCTCAGAGCTTCCTTTTTTTTTTTTTTCTGGTACTCGGGCCTCTCCCGTTGCGGAGCACAGGCTCCGGATGCGCAGGCTCAGCGGCCACGGCCCACGGGCCCAGCCACTCCGCGGCATGTGGGATCTTCCCGGACCGGGGCACGAACCCGTGTCCCCTGCATCGGCAGGCGGACTCTCAACCACTGCGCCACCAGGGAAGCCCCACGGCCTCCTTCTTAATTGGTAAAATTCAGGGTTAGATGTGTACCATGGTCCCCCAAAGGCTAGTCTAAGATTTCCGGGTTCTCATCCCAGCCCTGAGGTCCTTGGGGAAACTCAAGTTCAGCCAGCTTTGAAAACTGCTAAATGATAGATCCTCTGCAGTTTTTCTTGCTTTCTGTGACTGGAAACAGATTTCAGTACTTTAAATGAATGTAGACCTTCATTAATGTTGTATCTTTGCCTTTTCAACAGATTGTTATTCCTTCCAGTGATTTATTTGATATAGAATCCTTGAACAGGTGCACAGCCCCCAATTATAACACGGTTTCTATGGGGAAATACGATCCATTTTATGGCAACATGATTTATGATGTAGTTACCAGAACACATTGTGTCAAAAGGCACTGTCTGCTTATGCCAAATGTTTACTAGCAAATTCCTTTCCCTCAGATAGAAAAACATACTCAAAAAGAGGTAAATTACTTTTCCACAGCTCTCATTAGCGGGGATCCTCAGGTCTTCACATGTCTCTTCATGGAACAGCTTGCACTGAGATCTGCTGAGGTGTTTATTTTTAAACAACGAGCCCTAATTTTTTGGCTGGCTGCTGTCATTTTAATTGTGCACCTTTCCCTTTCTTCCATCGAGGGAGTGGATGAAGAGCATACTTACACCAGAGCTGGAAAAGGACCCATTTTTTTCCCTCCTTTGTCTTTCTAAGCACTAATCCAAAGAAGGAGTTCTGAAAAGTTTCCTCGGGGCTCACCTGAACGTGTCTCTGTGGGCAGCTGCCGTGCTCTTATGTACGTAGCAGACTCTCTGTCCTGCTATGTCCATTTGGCTGAAGCTTGTAATGGGGACCCCAGGATAGTGGACGTATTCGACCTGGCCATATCGCGGTGGGGAGGTGATGACGTAGAGAAGTTCCTCAGGCTTGCCTGTTCCATCCACAGCAAGGAGGGTGGTGGTCATCAGGAAACCTCTGTCACCTTTAGACACCGAAAGTGGTTTTGCCCGGATGACAATATCACCTGCGTGGCAGAAGAGGTTGTGGTCAAGAACCAAATTTTTAAAAATAAAATGTCCAAGGTGAAGGTAAAAAGCAAAGGTCAAACTGTGCAGAAGTCAAAAGTAATATGACATAGCAAGATTCCTATAACAAGGATTAATAAAAGAATTCAGCCAAAGACACGAGCAGATATCACAAAGAAGCATAACAATATGGCCAACAAAGGCACAAAAGACGCTCAGTCTCATGAATAGTCACAGAAATATAAATCAAGATCACAGTAAGTTGTCATCTTGTAACCCTCTGATTGGCAAGGATGTAGGAGCCTGATGATACCAAGTGTTGAAGAGGACGTAGGATCTTGCATAAGAGTCTGGTAGGAGGGTAAACTGGTACACAATCTGGAATTATTTTGTAAAGAGTTGGATACTCACCTATGCCTTGACCCAGGGATTCCACTCCAGCTGCATGCTGGAGAGAAACACATGCACTTGTACCCAGGAGATCTGTGCTAGAATGGTTGTAACTGAGAACAATGGAGACAACCCAAATGCCTTCTCAAAAGGTGAATGTATAAACAAACTGTGGTCTATTCATACAACTGAATTTTGTGCAGTAGCAAAACAGATGCACTAGAGCTATATGCAACCACACAAGATGTAGCTTATTAACATTTATTAGCTGAGTGAGCAAGTCCCAGAAAACTATAAACAAAAGTAAGAAAATTAACACAAAATTCAGGATGGTGGTTCTCACTGGAGGTTGGAAAGAGCACATAGGTAGATGTTTGATACTGTTAATATTCCAGTCCTTGTATGTGTGGTGGCTACATAGGTGTTCTTATGTTTAAAAGACTGTATGAATGAGTGTCTGAATGAGCAAAGGAGAAGAGGATCACACACACACAAAGGATACAGTGTTTCACAAACTAAGGATTATAATCCAATTTTGCTCACTTGAGGTTCATTAAAAAAATGATCACAACTAAAATACTATAGAGTTTCTACTTTGTACAGTTACAGGGTTAAGGTATTGTCATATTTCTCAGGCTATAAATGAGGAAACTAAGGTGTAGAAATGTTAACCAACTTGCTAATGATTACACAATTATGAAAGGTGGAGCTTGAATATCTGACCCAAGAGCACAAACTCAAACATTTTATTATTTTGCTTCCTTTCTTTAGTATATAAGGAATTCTTGAAAATTAACACTAAAACGGTGAATATCCAAAAGGAAATGTGTGTAAAATACATGCCAAGTCATTTCTGAATTAAAAATACAGTCAATAAAATCTTGAAAAGATATTTAGTCCTATAAGGAAACAAAACATCAAGGAGGTATAATTTTACCCCAGTGTTTCTCAATGAGGGACAATTTTGCCCCCCAGGGGACATTTAGCAACGTCTGGAGACATTTTGGTTATCCTATCTGAGACGTGCTACTGGCTTCCAGTGGGTAGAGACCAGAGATGCTGCTAAAAATCTGATAATGCACAACAAAGACTTATGCTTTCCAAAATGTCAATATTGCCGAGACAGGGAAACCCTGTTTTAGATGATCAAATTGGTCTTTTTGTATACTATGCTTTTAACTCAAAATGCTATGCAACTTATGTCCAACCTAAGAATCAATGACCAACCTAATTTTAAATCAAAACCTGAGCCCCAGATTCTTCAGAGGGAGTCAAGATGAATATATCAAGGAAGTAAGAAGAATGAACAAGGCTGGGGAAACAAAAATCATGCACAGGAGGTTTCACCAGGAGCAGAAGATACAGCTGAGTGGAGGAAGAGCATCTAGGTTTTGCCTGAACCCAACTTTCCAGCACTGTAATGACAGAGTATGGATCAGGGTCAACTATAGACAATGTCCTTCTCAACTTCTCCCAAAGATGTCCATGTCATTTTTGCCACTGCACATATCAGAAGACACAGCACAGTGGGAAGGCATAATGTTATTTATAATAGCTCCCAAATGGAAATAACCCAAGTGTTCAATATGCTAATATTAGTGTTGATTTAGTCTAACAATTCAGTATAGTTTCATTTAGAGATGAACAATTATGGCTATAAAGTTCTGAGAAAACTGATGCTAAGGAAGGGAGGAGGGAGCAAGAAGGGAGGGAGAGAGGAAGGAAAGAGAGAGAGAGAAAGAAAAGAAGGAAGGAAGGAAGGAAGGAGGGAAGGAAGGACAGCAACAGTGAAGGAGGAGGGGAAGGAGAGAACACTGTACAGAGATAAAACACCACTACGTTTAAAAAAGAAAAGAAATTATGAACTTCTGAAAATGTTAACAGGTTAATGTATCTACCTGATGTAAGTTTTCACAAATACTTTTAGAAAATAATCACGTGTCAATTGTAGCAGAGACTAGTGAGGCACTCACCAGCCTCAATGCCTTTTCTTCCTGGATGCACTGCTCCAGTTTCTACTGCCCAGACTCCTTAATGTGGCCCGTGACTGCAGTTCAGCCACAGGTACCCTACCTCCAAGCCTATCCCATGAAATTCTCTCATTATCCTCCATATCTCACTCTCAAAGTGACTCCGAGGACTTCCGAGACAAACGATCCCCTAGCTGGAAAGAATCCCCAGGTGGCTGCTTGGAACAGAATTCTCCTCCAGCATGCTCGGGAATGCATCTCGGTAAGGCAATGACAGGATAACCTGCCCTAATACATTAGGTGCATTTTACTTGTATTACGTTTTGCCTGGACAGATACTTATGATGAATGCAGTCTTACTTTTGCAGAGAGAAATAAATGTGTACAGTAACACGTAGCTTATCTGAGAGTCACTTATTAGACATCTTCAAGGAAACAAGCAAATAAACATCTGAAAATCAATCAAGCTAGCTTAAAATTTGTCTTAAAAAAATTCAGAACTGTAATTTTACCATACATATGAAGTAAGACTTTTACTGTACCTAAGCATCCAATTTAATTTAGCTCTGAGCTTCCTGGCAGCCAAGGCAAAAAAGAAAGCACTCTGTCAATCAAGCACATACTGAGGACCTAAGACTATGCTTGGTCCTAGGAATATACAGATCCTGGACTATACAGATGAATGAGATAGGATCTTTACCCTCCTCACATAAGCTCTAAGGAAAAGTATGGGGTAGTGAGTGACATGTTGGGAATCAAGGGCTTACACTCTCCCTTGCCGAGATTCCTTTCCAGTATTTTTTTTTTTCAATCTCTTCCTTCTGCCATTTATGTGCTGCTGAGTCCTATCATGCAAATGGTCTTTAATTAATTCAAGAAGATAATTATCTTACAGCATTCTCCCTTGTCCCTGAAGAGTATTGTCAGCACTTCCAAAGTGAACAGAGAAACAACCTCCAACCTTTACAATGACAAAATTCCTTCCTATTATTCTTTTATTTTAAGACACATTTATTTGTATTTCCTTTATTATTGTTGTATTGAAAATATTTTTCCTTTCAAACTCTGTTTTCAAGTAATAACTCAATCCCTGAAGATAAAACTAGAGTCATCACATTGATTTGGTAAAATTTTACTTAAAGCTTAAAACCCTGACAGTTAAAGTAGCTTGTGCAGCCTGTGGGCAAGGCTGGGTTTTTAATAGGCTTTTTGAAATACTGAAAATAACAAATGAATTGGCTACCCTCATAAACCTCACAGATCACAGGCAAAGCAAGTGAGGAGTCAAAGGATCAAATCATAAATGATGGAATTTCAAGATAGAGGATGGAAGGAAGAAAGGAAAGGAGGGAAGGAGAAAGGGTGGGAGAGAGGGAAGGAGGGAGGGAGGGAGAGAGGAAGAGAGGGAGGGGAAAAGCTTTAAGGGCTTACACCTGCTCACTTCTGGTTGTAAAAGTTGGTTCCAATAATAGAAATGCTTTACCTTTTCCCATATCCTTGATGGTGATGTGACAATTAAATGCAGGGGACCTATTGTCACCATCCCAGAGGTAGAAGGTGAAGCTGTCTCGGTTCTGGGAATCCACTGAGCCCGTGTGTGTGTATCTCAGCAAGTTCAGATCCACTTCTTCCTGAGTGCATTTCATGCCAGGATGGAGAGGGACCCAGTCCCTCCCTATCTGAAAGGTGTCAGAATTAGTCAGCTGCCCAGGGTTTTTTTCCCCCCACGTTGTGTCAGTGGACATCTTCCATATCCTCTGAAAACTTCCAATATAAATGATATTTCAGGAAAACTCTAGATTTAATTTTTTGCCATTCTGCATCATATTTTCCATTTAAAGAAATATATTAAAACAATTTCAGGCCTTGGGGAAAAAACGAGCTTTAACCAAAGGATTTTTGACAAAGTCATGTGGCAATTCAACTGCAGTGCTATTTCCAAGGTATTTAACACAAGCAATCATAGCTGATTAAGTATTTCAATTATTGAGAGCAGGTGGGTAATCGAGCTGTTGGAATTGATTCTTTAAAAATTAAATGTGTCTCATTTGGGGTTTCCTTTTTTGTTTTTAGTTCTTATCATTGTACAACTAATAAAACCTATTATTTCAAACTGGTTTGTCACTGGGCTTATCTGAAGTAGATAAAACATAAATAGAATGGGTGTATTTACTGTCCACAGTTTTAGGCTTCCAAAAGACCAAAAATGATCAAAGTCCCTATCACTCCCTACATTTATACCCTGAGTCAGCACGAAAACAACTGCAAATATCATATATGTGTTATGTATCATGCTCTTCTAATAATAAGCTGGCATTAGTTAAGCATATATTCTGTACAGAACTCAGTGCAGAAATTGTGGCATTTTCAATTAAAAGAGGTCGTTATGCTGAGGGAGAGCTGACAACTGAGACTATTAGAAAATACAATAATAATAAATCTGTCTCATTAATAATTCTACTGTTTTCTCTTAAAAATGCATAGCTTTCCCTAAGAAGGGCTCATAAAAGTCATTTGAAGTAATTCAAGCAAAATGTCGTCTTAAAAGTTTACTATATGATATTATCTTGTGCTTTTCCTGTCTGGTTTAAGAGACTATAACAGAAATTTAAACGATTTTTAAAAAATTTCCTTTGTCACATTATTCCACATGCCTTCTCTCCCCTCACTGTGTTACCACTTCCCTTTGTCATTCTATTTGATAAAGTTCCCTCCTCTTTAATGTTTGTGCCCATCTGATGTTTGCACACAGGTATGTTCTGCCCCAGTGCTCACTGGGTGAAAGTTAATTATATTATAATAATTAAGCACATTCTTTGTCTGCATCATAAGATCTGTTTGTAAATTTATTTTTAAAAACAGATTCTCTTTCAGGTTTTAAACCAAACAGTCTGCAATTCTATTTAATGTTTTTCTTTATAATCTCTTCCCAGAAAGTAAATACAGAAGATGATATCTTTTGCTCTCTGTCATCTCCATCTAATTCCCCACTTGCATTCCCAAGTGTGAGCTCTGACTTAACAAAATCATTTGCAAGCCCCAAAAGAGAAGGAAAATAAGATTCAGTCTCAAGGTGGGGAAAACGCAGGAAAGTCAACCAGAAAACCAGGATGCGTGAGAAAGTCCAGGAGGCCTGGTCCCTGGTCTTGGAGAGACTTGGAAAGGCCCTAGAGAGCTGGGAGAGAACTCGCTGGCGCCATATTGGGAACATGGACCCATCTGGATTTTCTCATAACCAAAACACTTCAGTTCCCATGTCACCCAAATGTGTGAGCTGTCACTGCATTTCTGCTTCATTACTCTTTGAAATGAAATAAGGACACAGCTGCACCTCAATTTAAATCTGTGATTGCTCTTCACTTTGATTCTCTATGGTGCCCACAATCTAAGACAATCAAGCTGCTCTACACAGAATGAATCCTTGCTGCTTTTCTCAGGCTGTACCTACATTACATTAAAAGTTAAGCATTCAGTCAAATAATCACATTGGAGATGGCTGGTGGTTACTGTTGCTAGCCTTAATCCACCATTCAAACAGACATTTTGATGGAATACTCAAGTGACCTTCTCAAGTGGCTGATCTATAATTTGTATTGGGTTGATTCTTGGACATCACACACACAAAGTCTGAATCAGACTGGTGAGCACCATTTGTGAAAAGACTACCTTTTCTCCATTGCATTACCTCGGCTGCTTTGTCAAAAATCAGTTGACTACACTTGTGTGGCTCTATTTCTGGGCTCTCTATTCTGTTCCATTGATCTGTTTGTTTATTCTTGTACCAAACCAACACTGTCTGGATTACTGTAGTTGTATATTAGTCTTGAAGTCAGGGAGTGTCAGCCCTTCAATTTCATTCTTCTATATTGTGTTAGATATTCTGGGTATTTTGCCTCTCTAGATAAACTTTAGAATCAGTTTGTTGATACCCATAACAACTGCTCTAAAAAATAAAGTCTATCAGTAACTAGAGAACTTGCTTTACCCCAGTAACTCCCTATGCTCCAACTTAGGTACAGTCCCAATGGGGAAGGAGCAATGATGAACCTTAATTTTGGTTGAATTTACCCTGAATTGAGGAAGTAAATTTAGAATAGTGTGAGTTCTCCCCAAACTAGGAAAATTAAATTTTCTACCTCTGAGCAAAATATGGCTATTACAGAATAAATTCAGTTATAGGAATCTGTGCATTTAGAAAATTTATACCTGTTACATTCATTTTGAAAAATAAAAGTAAAAAGGCCACTAACCTTAAGCTGAAGTTGCCCATTTTGGGGAAGACTTTCAAATACGTAGTAAATCTTCTCCCTGGGGGAGTCTTCATCTATGGCTGAGAGAACTGCACTAGAAATAATACGAGTTTCACCCATATTCACTGTAATTTCAGCTTTCCTGTAAAAAGGAAGATGTCTGGGTTGATATAAAAAATAGAAGACAACACCTTAGGAGGGGACACTCATGATGACTATTACAGCATTCAACCTTAAAAAATTAAGAAATGATATTCAATATCCAAAGTACTGAAAATGATGAGTCAGATTTGTAAAATATGCTTTCATTTCACCTTACATGGGAAAGTCCTAAGGACAATTAGTCAGCAACAATGAGTATGGCATGAGGTAATTACATACTTCTGTCTACTTGTATAGAACTTTATAATTTTCTGTTAAAATTTATTTTATAAACTGACTTTGTTTCCAAAATTTTATCTGATACAACAACAGCACCATGAAGTAAGTAGGCTAGGTATTATTGTTCTAATTTTACAGACAGGAACTTAAAGAAATGAAATGACTTATTCACGGGTGTTCTGGTACCCTTTATGATAGACCATTATGAACTTGGTGATATTTAGATAATCTGTAGCCCTCTACATTACTCTCCTCCTTGGTGATGTTCTGGGTAACTAGTGTTCTCTTCACAGTAATTCATCTTTTCCAAATGCTACAGCTGCCCGGTCAGCTCCTGGCATCTTGAAGAGAAGGCTGGGACAGAGAGCAGGTGCTGCTTCTACCATAAATGCTGCTGCTATGGGTTTTGTGTCTCCTGTAAAGGGCTGCTGCTTTCACAGCGAATATGGCTGTTTTCTCTGGTCCTACCAAAGAGAAGAAGAGATTTCTTTTCACCTGTGTTTCTAGCTCTTGGTTTTGGTCATCACACATGGCCTGTGTCCAACTTGACACTTTGTTTCTGAGAAAAACTGGGAAGTTTCCTTGGGATTTAGATTAAGGACATTTGTGTAGCATCAACTGGTCATTCTCAACAGCCTTCCACTCCTCTGCTGACAAGCCATAGCCCAAGCACCTCAGTTCTAACCTCTTTTACTAGGTTTTTCTTGCCTACTCATAACTGACATCTTCCCTGGCCATAGGAGATGACTTTTGTCCACCTCTTTACTAGAGAATATTAATCCTATCATTTTAGAAGGCTAAAATGATGGTTTAGGGCTTATGGAGATTAGTGGTGGGCATTTTTTTTTTTTTTGGGTCGTGCCACATGGCTTGTGGGATCTTAATTCCCTAAACAAGGATCGAACCCGGGCCCCTGGCAGTCAGAGCATGGAGTCCTCACCACTGGACCGCCAGGGAATTCCCAGTAGTGCTTTTTTTTTTTTTAAAACACATGACTGTGTGGAAAGGTCTCTCTTTTTTTTTTTTTTAATATTTATTTATTTGGCTGTGCCGGGTCTTAGTGGTGGCACACGGGATCTTTGTTGCCACAGGCAGGATCTTTAGTTGCCGCATGCGGGATCTAGTTGCTCCCTGACCAGGGATTGAACCTGGGCCCCTTGTTTTGGAAGCACAGAGTCTTAACCGCTGGACCACGAGGGAAGTCCCCCCAGTGGTGCTTTTAATATAGAAACAGATGAATCAAAACAGGAAGCCAATACAATGAAGATGATAAGGAGTCTGGTAGAAAGAAAGGGTCAGAATTAAATTTCAGAGGGTCCAAGAGAGAAGAAAGTATGTCATAGTCTGAGTTACCCTGAAAGGGACAAAGATCTTGGTGCAGGTAATTTATTTGGGAAGTGATCTCAGGAACAAGCGAGAGGGAGGGAGGAGTGAGGAAGGAAAGGAGGAAAAGGCAACGAAGGGTGTAGTTACTGCTATGGGGCTCAATCCTGCTGGGGATCCTTTGAAGAGCCATGTAGAATATGCCTCAAATTATGCTTCAGAAGGATAGGAGGCTGGGATACTTATCTTCTCCACTACCTTTCAGAGGTGGAGGGTTGCCCTCAAAGTATTCTCCCCTGTGCCTGGACATGGGCTGAATGAGCCACTGCTACTTCAGAGAAAGCCCAGAGGCAAAAAAGCAGAGCACTACAGTCACTTAGATGGGGCACAGACAGCGTGTAGGGTACGTTCCGTCATAGCTGCAACTAGAATCAGAGGTGGGCTAAGGGGGTGTAACCCCAGGAGCCAAAAGCACAGCATCTAAAAGGAATATCAAAGGAATGGTGTCAGATGACCTAGCAAGGTCCAGCAAGATGAGAAGAGCCATTAGATATGGTGGGAAATCCAAGGGTAACTTTTAAGGGAGGCTGGAGAGTGGGCAGGAATAGAGGAAGCAAACACGAGCTATTCCTCCAAATAGTTTGGCACTGAAATAAATGAGGGACTGGGTCATCGTTGTAGTTTTAGAATGAGAATACCTGCTTGGAAAAACGCTAATAACTGACACTTTTGAGAACTTAATAGGTATAGTCTCTGAAGTACCTTTACATATTTTAATTCCTTTAATCCTTTCAACAACCACATGAAGAGGATACTGCTATTATCGCCATTTACAAAGAAGTTGACAAAGAGGTAGTGAGAGGTTAAGTAACACTTTCAAGGTCACACCACTGATAAGTGGCTGAACCAAGGCAGTCTGGCTCCAGAATCTGCTCCCTTCACCACTAACTATATCCCTGTGTCTTATTAGCAGAAGGAATGAAAAGAGAGAGATGGAAGATGCGGTAGGGAAAAAATAATGGAGCAAGTTCTGGGAGAAGGCGAGAGGTGATATGCCCAAGGACACATATGGAAGGGAAAGAAGAAAAGGAAAAAAGAAAAGAAAGAAGAAGGAGGAATTTCGAGGCAAAGTTAGAGGAGCTTTGGTGATTCTGTAGATGAAGCTATGCCAGGAAGTTTAATAGCAAGAACATAGCAAGAAATAGTAAATCAGATAGGACTGAATGAGTGCCTTGTTAAGTTATTTTACCTTTCTGGTCTCAGTTGTCTCAGTGAGGATAACGACACCTACTTCACACAGTTTTGGTGAGGACTTAAGGAACAACTATATGTGAAAGGAGCCAACATACTGCCACATAGTAAGCACTTTATAAACACCAGTTTTCACCTCTCTCCCTCCTTTTTAGGTAAAATGAGGTCATCAGAAAGGAGGTTTCATAATACCACAATATCCTTCATATTTTCATTTTTATAAATCAAGATTTACCAATCCAAGATTCCAGCTAGAGAATAAGGAAATAGAAATTTCTATTGAATACTCCTTGTGAAACTGATATCTGAGATGCAATCCTCCAAAGAACTATCTCCAGTATTTCCCATAATGCTTTCCAAGGGCCTTGGTGGCCCATAGGGAACAGCAGGAGAATTGGCAGAATAAGGAAGGGATTTGTTTAAGGTCCTGTTTTCTGCAAAGTGGACGAGACTTTGGGAGTTTACACACTTCAGGAAATTGTTCACTTCCTGATAAAGGCTTGGACTGTCTACTCAATGCCCCTCACTGCTACACCATTAAAATGGTCAAAGAGGTACCAAGAAGCACACAGTTCTCTCCATCCAGCACCTGAGAAGAGTCGGACTTCCTAAAGTTCTAACCTTGGACAGTTCTGTACAGTTTCCAATAATAAGAGAAATGGCTAGAGCTATAGAAATATAACTGATGAAGACTCTGTACCCTATGACCAAACTCTGATCAGCTACAGAGGGAGACACCGAGAAAGTCTGCAATTAGTAATATCAGTACAGAATTTTTAAAAAGTGATCATTTTGACAACAGATGGCAAGGGGGCATTGATCCCTATGGAACACAGTAGAGGACTGGAGGACAATGAAACACCAAGATGATGACAGAAGTGTCAATGATATATTTCCCTCAGTCACTCTTAGTTCAAAGTTTGACCAAATCCACAGTGAGGACTGTCTGCAGTTAATATTACCACACTTTAATTGAATCTATGTATTAATTACACTCTGATATGTGTGCATGCATGTGTTTAAATATTTAGTACACTGTTCATTCTATATTGTATGTTTGGTTATTTTGAATTATTGACAACTAAATAAAACTTTTAGAGGAAAATCAAGTAACTGAAAGGTGGAGAAACCATAATTTTAAAAGATACATGCATCCCAGTGTTCACTGCAGCACTATTTACAACAGCCAGGACATGGAAGCAACCTAAAAGTCCATTAACAGAGGAATGGATAAAGAAGATGTGGTACATATATAAAATGGAATATTACTCAGCCATAAAAAGAAACAAAATAGTGCCATTTGCAGAGATGTGGACAGACCTAGAAACTGCCATACAGAGTGAAGTAAGCCAGAAAGAGAAAAAAACAAAGTATAATGTTGCTTATATGTGGAATCTAGAAAAATGGTACAGATGAACTTATTTACAAAGCAGAAATAGAGACACAGATGTAGAGAACAAACTTATGGATATCAAGGAGGGAAGGGGGAGTGGGATGAATTGAGGGATTGGGATTGATATATATAC
Source organism: Phocoena sinus (assembly GCF_008692025.1). NCBI lineage: Eukaryota > Metazoa > Chordata > Mammalia > Artiodactyla > Phocoenidae > Phocoena > Phocoena sinus. The sequence continues at coordinate 64,784,249 of NC_045768.1, forward strand.
ACTACTATATATAAAATAGATAACTAATGAGAACCTACTGTATAGCACAGGGAACTCTACCCAATTCTCTGTGGTGACCTAAATGGGAAGGAAATCTTAAAAAGGGGGCATGTATGTACACATATAACTGATTCACCTTGCTGTACAGCAGAAACACAACATTGTAAAGCAACTATACTCCAATAAAAATTAATTTTTAAAAGGATAATTTGAGAATTGTTAAGGAGAAGTTATATTAACTAATATTTGCACCAAAGGTTCTAGGTGCCTGATTAGGTGGGGCAAGTTGTAACAGGCAGGAGCTGTCAAAGACTTGTTTCTCTCTTGAGGACACACATTCCCTTTGCATCTAGTCTTCCAGACCTCAGAATTTTATACAGAATTTGAAAGGGACTCTTTTCAGGTAGCTTACTTGCTCAGCACTGGTTTCTCATCATTAACTGGGGTGACCTCTACAGAAATGGTTTTAAGTATCTTATGTTTCCCATCTGACAACTGGATTGTAAAGTCATCAGCAAGGCTCTCTGAGTCATCATGCAAATACATCAACCTCATTCCTGGAAAAAGGGAAAAAAGAGAGAAAGTAAATCTTTTTTATGATCGAACCACTTCAAAGCACGTCACAGATAATTTGTTTTAACCTCCAAGGCATTGGTATTAGCATTAGCTCATTAATCAATACAATAAGGTTGCATTGATAAATGCATAAACCAAACTGTTTTATGAAGTAAGAGCACCCCTCCTCGTTCAATAAAAGTTCCTATTTAAATAAGTTAGTATTTGATAAGGGTCTTATTTACAATCAGTGAGAAAGGATATATAATTTAATAAACTGCAGGAGAACAATGGTGACAGAGTGTTCAAATGAAACAGAAAATTAGTTCATTACATAGAGAAATTCATAGTTAGATCCCTACCTCAAGCCAACAACCAAAATAAACTCTAGATGAATCAAAACTTAATTATAAAACTATTTTTAAAAACCTATGTAACATTTATATGCAAATGCAAGAGACCCAGAACAGCTAAAACAGTCTTGGGAAAAAAAAAACAAAGTTGGAGGACTCACATTTTCCATTTTCAAAACTTACTGCAAAGTACAGTAATCAAGATAGGGTAGTACTGGCACAGAATAGATACAGATGAATCTAATAGAAGAGAGCTCAGAAATGAGCTCATACATATCTGATCAACTGATTTTCATCAAGGGCACCAAGACCATTCAATGGGGAAAGAGTAGTCTTTCAATAAATAGTGCTGGGACAACTGGATATCCATAGGCCAAAAAAATGAGATTGGATCCCTACTTCACACTATATACAAAAATTAACTGAAAATGGGTCATAGACCTAAACAGCAAGAGCTAAGCTAGAAAAACTGTTCAAAGAAAACATTTGTGACTTTGGGTTAGGCAATGGTTTTGTAGATAAGACACCAAAAGCACAAGTGACAAAACAAAACGACAACAAAAACATAGATAATTTGAACTCCAAAGGAAACCATCAAGGGAGCAACATGACAACCCACAGAACTGGAGAAAATATTTACAAATCATATACCTGATAAGGGAGGATCTAGTATCCAGAATGTATTAAGAACTCTAACAACTCAATAGTAAAAGACAACCCAGTTACAAAATGGGCAAAGGATCTGTGTAGACATTTTTCCAAAGAAGATATATAAATAGCCAAAAAACCTATGAAAAGATGCTCAACACCACTAGCTATTAGGGAAATGGAAATCAAAACCACAATGAGATAGTACTTCACACACACACACTAGGATGGCTATAATTAAAAAGACAGACAATAACAAACGTTGGTGAGGATGTGGAGAAAATGGATTTCTTATACGTTGCCGGTAGAAATGTAAAATGATACAGCTATTTTGGAAAACAGTTTGGCAGTTCCTCATAATGTTAAACAGAGTTACATATGACCCAGCAATTCCACTCCTAGATATATAGCCAAGAGAAATGAAAATATAGTATATACCCATACAAAAAACTTGTACATGAATGTTTATAAACGCATCATTCATAATAGTCAAAAAAGTGGAAGTGACCCTAATGTCCATCAACTGATGAATGGATAAATAAATTGTGGTATGTCCATACAATGGAATATTATTTGGCAATAAAAAGGAATGGAGTACTGACTCATGCTACAATATGGGTGAACGTTGAAAACATTATGCTAAATAAAACAAACCAGTTACAAAAGATCACATATTCCATTTATATGGTTTCACTTATGTAAAATGTTCAGAACAGACAAATCTGTAGAGGCAAAAATAGTTTAGTGGTTGCCTGGGGTTTGGGGGAGGGAGGGATGAGAGTGACTGCTAATGTGTATGGTATTACTTTTTTGGGGTAACAAAAATGTTCTAAAATCGACTGTGATGATGAATACACTAAAACCCACTGAATTATACACTTCAAATTGATGAATATTATGGCCCATGAGTTATATTTCAGTAAAGCTGTTTTAAAAGATTTGGAAGAAAATACAAATAAATATCTTATTCCTGGATGTAGAAGATCTTCCTAATATAAAAACAAAAGAAAAATACATAAAGAAAAGTAACAATAAATTTTACTACCTACAATTTTGACTTCTGTATTTAAAAACATGAATTAAAGGCAAATAAAACATGGAAAAACTTATTGTAATGTGACAAAAATACAAAGCCTCAGTATTTACCAATCCCTTATTAATCAATACGAATTGATGGAAAAATGGGCAATGGACATTATTGGGAAATTCACAAAAGATGAAACATACATATCTGGTCAATAAACATGAAAATATGTTCAATCTCACTCAATCTAAGAACTTCAAATCAAGATAACAATGAGAGACTATTAATTGACCACCAAGTTTGCAAAGGTTTTTAAAAATAATATCCATTATTGATTAGGACAAAAGGCATACCCAGGCACGTGGTAGCAATGGCATTCTTTTTCCCAAAAAGTATTATAAATGCTGAATTTTCTGTACCAAGCAATCTCATTATAAAAATTTATTCAAAAGAAATATTAAGAGATGGGCACCAAGATTTATGTTACATAAATATATGTAAAATATGTTTATTGATACGTAACTTATAATATCAAAATATGAAGTTATCTGCATATTTAAAAATAGGAGATAGTTGTATAAAATTACATTGCAGTATGTCCATATAATGAAACACTGTAATTATCACAAAGCATGTTCTCAATATTTAAAAGGTAAAAAGATGCTTATAATAATTGATAAGAAAAAAACAGATTACATAATATGGTAGTTTTTAAGTTCTGTATGTTTGGTGGAGGCAGAGGTTAGAATATACTAAAGTTTTTTTTTTTTAATGTAACCATAAATGAACCAAAAATAAAATACAGGTGAAAATCTAATCTCTGAGAATGTCACCAAAATATTAATTTAGATGAAAATTTTTTTCTTCAAAATGATCGTGTAGTGCAAACTTCACACAATATGCATACAATACTTATTTAACTTAATAATAAACAATGAATATTATTTTTTTTAAACTGACTTTTAAAAATTTTATTTATTTTATTTTATTTATTTTTGGCTGCATTGGGTCTTCATTGCTGCATGCAGGCTTTCTCTAGTTGCGGCAAGCAGGGGCTACCCTTCGTTGTGGTGCATGGGCTTCTCATTGCAGTGGCTTCTCTGTTGCAGAGCACAGGCTCTAGGTGCACAGGCTTCAGTAGCTGTGGCATGCAGGCTCAGTAGCTGTGGCACATGGACTCAGTTGCTCCGTGGCATGTGGGATCTTCCCAGACCAGGGATCGAACCCATGTCCCCTGCATTGGCAGGCAGATTCTTAACTAGTGCGCCACCAGGGAAGTGCCAAAAAACTGACTTTCCTGAGAGTAAAATTTGATTTATTTCTTTTTCCTTGGCCTTAAATTTGAAAAAAATATTGTAACAATATATTGTATTATTTCCTACACAGGGTTATTCATTTGGTAATACCATCATTTAAGCTCTGGAATTTCTTTCTTTGCAATTGATAAAACTGAGAAGTATGTTAATTAGCTTTTTCAATTCAAACATGATATGATATTGTGCAACTATTGCAAAATAAACTTTGGGGCAGGGAGCTCTAGTTGGGGAAAGGAAAAATTTAAAGACAGAAAAAAATGTGGAACAAGTGCTAGATAAATCAAACACAGAGAAGGAAGAGTTTGGAGTGTGCAGGTGGGATCCACAGGGAGGTCGATAGTGAACTGGTTCTGAAGGCTGGTACTGGGTGGCCAGGGGAAGGAGAGGGAAGGACCCCTCAGGCAGGGTAAACAGAGTACATGAAGGCAGGGCAGGAAGGAGAATGCAAGTAGGCAGTGATTCTAGAGCCAACACACTTTTCTCAAATATTTAAAAGCATTTATACATATATGTTAAATGGGATAAGATCAATTTTTCAGAAAGAGTAATGAAAGAATAATTCAGGCTGCTATTCCAATGTGTCATTTCCTTAAAGCGCAAATTATCTCCTCAGAGAATAAAGAGTTATTATATTTGTTCTATATTTGTTTCAAATATGGATGTTTGGGCAGACAAATCTCTTCAATTTAGTTCCACGATCTCAATAGTTTTAAAAAGAAATTTTTTTTATTATGACATTAAAAGCTTGGGGTAGGGCTTCCCTGGTGGCGCAGTGGTTGAGAGTCCGCCTGCTGATGCAGGGGACACGGGTTCGTGCCCCGGTCCGGGAAGATCCCACATGCCGCGGAGCGGCTGGGCCTGTGAGCCACGGCCGCTGAGCCTGCGTGTCTGGAGCCTGCGCTCTGCAACAGGAGAGGCCGCAACAGTGAGAGGCCCGCGTACCGCAAAAAAAAAAAAAAGCTTGGGGTAAACTACCAAAAATCACAAATACCATTTTTATTGATGCTCGAAAAGTTAAGGAAAACATATTATTTCTTTTTCAATTACCCACTATCTCTAGCTGGGGCTTCATGCCCTGCATTAATCCAGAGCCCAGAGAAAACCCTTGAGGGATAATGAATGTAGGTGAATGCCATTTCTTCACTTCCTCTTTCTGTGATTTATTATTATCTTTCCTGGGTTAAATTATTAAATCAACAACAAATTGAAATGAAGCGTGATATACCATTCTTGAGAAGTTCCATAGAAAAGTTGTAAACAAGTTCATGCTTCTGGCCAGGGTTGGGTGATTGCTTATGCTGAGGCAAGTCTTTGCTAAACACCCCGTTGATGAGGAGGCCATGACGTGGCTTCTGAGTGACGCTGAACAGCAAGGGGTCCTTGGGAATGTCCCGGTCAACAGCATTAATGAAGGAAGAATCCAGTTCTCTCATCTGACCCTCACACACCTAAACAAAAACAGGAAAGTCAGCTGCATGCTAAATAAAACCTGTCTTTTTTTTGGCAAACTGCTCAAAAAATAATTTTAACATATCCTATATAATTTTAAGATACCCATGCAAATTTTCCATGAGATGTGTGTGTAATGAGTCCTAAAAAGAAATTGCTGGTTCAACATGACCTTTGAAGACAAGAACAAATCTATTAATCTTTCTCACATTTTCCTTTTGAAGATGTCAAAGCACTTTATTTACATGAAGGACTAAAGGAGAGATACATAGAATCTCATATATATATTTCATAATTCAAAGGTTGGGGGAAAAAGCAACCAAAAGGATGCTTGCTTTCTGGAAGTCACCAGGTATAGACCCTGCCTTCAGATCCTAACCTGTTATTTTAATCTCCTGGACCTTGTTGCTTTCATAATTCTTACGTTTCTGTTTTAGAAATGGCACAAATATTTGCTATGCACACTGCGGGTATTAGGTGTTTTTAACTTCTGTCATTGTAGTAAAACCTTCTATATTTCAATTATAGTCAACAACAGTTAAGAGGATGCTTCTGGATGCACGATAGAATATATTTTAATTCTGGGTCCCTCATCTCTTCCCAGTCTTCACACCTCTAATCTTCCTGAACGACCCTGCACCCCACTTCAGGTTTCATAATCCTTTAAGCATAAAGAGAACTGAATGTTTTTCATTTCATGGAGGATCTAGTTATTTAAAACCATCAGTACCATTAGTACCACTGACACGGTGCTTAGTCATCTTTATCTTCTTTTTCTCATAGCAAGGGAACAAAGAAGTATTTCTGTTTCCTATTGTGAAATATAGCAAGATCTAAATAATATGAGTGTATAAGTTTAACATGTGCTTATTGGGCATTTGCAGTTCACTGGATGCTGTGGGAATACGAATACTCTAAAGCATCAAAGTCAGATGAGAATGTGACGGCCTGTCCATCAATAACTATAACACAAGGAAGAAAATATCTGTGCTACTAAATATGGATAAACAAGAAGTGCAAAAGAGTGGAGGAGCCCAGGAATGTCTTCGTGGCTGAGTGGACATTTTAGCTTTGAAGAAGACATACGGTTTAGATTTGTGAAAATGGCCTTTCCCTTCAGCCTCTCTTAAGGACTTTGAAGAGAGCCTTTCTGCAACCACTCTTCCTTGAACGTGCATAAAAAAGAATCATAATATCTGATATTTGGGCTAAAATTATGCTGGTTTTCTTATTAAAAACTGAGATGGCATCATAATTTAATACACAATGATAGAATTAGGGAATCATCTTTGATGATAATTTGCCTTTTTCTCCAAAAACTTTCATAAAGCAACTTAAAAAGATGTTCTAATTATCTGTCTTTATAAAGCTTGGGGCTCCTGGAATCACTGTATGGCAACTTTTCTTATTTACAAAATGCTAAATTCATTCAAAGATGACTGGGAAATTTTATTGAAAAAATGTGGGATTCTTTTTTGCACATTCAATTGTTTATTGAGATTATAAAAAATAGGTTTAGATCAAGAGACATAAAATACAGAAACTCACTAGTAGACAGCTTTGAAATGGATTATAATAACAAACTAAAACCTCAATTTTCTCTTTGCAAGTTGCAGCACAACTTGATGGAAGCCCAGCTAGCTACAAAATAAATACACTTTTTCACAAGAAGGCAAAATAAATATGACTATTTTAAAAAATCACTTGAAGCTTAAAGCCAGCTCTGCCAATAACACATGGGGCTCCATATTTGTTACTCTTCAACAGCTTCTCTAAGGAATGCACAGAAAAAAAAAAAGCACGATTGCTTTCAGAGAAGAGCAAGAGACAAATTCCCAGTGGCCTAATTATTTCAGAAACCCCAGTCCTAGACAGATACAAGACAATAGAGGTAGGTATAGAAGGAATCATCTGTAATTCTTTTCTCTCTCTCATAATTACTGAAGTGCTCTCTGGAGAAATCCATGTGCCAACAGAAGAGGAAAAGCAGGAACTGGCTCTTAAGTCTCATCCTGAGGTGGCTTTCATATACCATTAAGATTCAGTAGAAAATTAAAATCAAATAAAGACTTTTGCATTTAGAGTTTGATGATTTTTAGTGCAAAATAAGGCAAGATAATGGTTTCAAAATAGATAATATGTGCTTTGGTCAATGTCTGAAAAAAGATGACAAACATAACAAGACTAATACGAATGACACCTATTTATTAAGGGTTTTCTATGTGCCTGGCCATCATGATTGCCATGGCTACCCTAAACGAAGATTTGATACACGTTTTGCAGATGAGCAAACAGAAACAAAGAGAAATAACTTACCCAGGACCCTACAACTAGTAAACAGCTACACCAAGTCCCTCTTACTCCAAAGCCTGTGCTCATTCATTTAATCAGGATTTGCTATGTGCATGTCTGTTTTAAATAACTGTATAAACATTAGAACTGTTTAAAAAGGATTATATGCTGATATGAAAATATTTACAATATACGTAATTAAGGTTTTTTTTTTAAAGTAGAGTAGGGTATAGTATGATCCCTGATTTGTAGGTAAAAACATACAGAAAAATTCATATACACACACGTATCACTGGCATGTGCACAAATTATTTCCGTGGAAATTAATTACTAAGACCTCCACTGATGGGGAGTGACTATGGGTAGGGGCTGTTGAAGAGGGAGAATTTCATATTTCACTGTGTATGTTTCTCAACATTCTAACTTATTTAACCATAGATATTTATTATTATTTTTTAAGACAACAGTTGTTGTCTCAGCAGTGATATGCTGGGCCATTTTAAGTATATGTCTGAATTTTTAAATAAAACTAACAAATATTATTATGTAATATAAAGACATTTTCAAACTGCATAAAAATAATGGTCCAAATTGTATTTTTTCATTTCATGTATCTTTATAAATAGCTGTATAAAAAAAGATGCCTGTGATTCATGAATTAAGAGCCCTTGCTATTATAGCACTGGTTAAGAGGGCACTCTGTGGAATCAGAGCACCTGGGTGCAAATCCCCTACTTGCTACTTACTTCCAAGCTCTGTGATCTTGGGCCACTAACTTAACCTCTTAAGCCTCATTTTTTGCAGTTATTAAATGGCAATAATAATGCCACCACTCTAAAAGCCTATTGCGAGGATTCAATATGAATACATGTAAAGGGTTTGGAATAATACCTACAACCTAGTAAGTACTACATTCTCTATATATGCAACTATAATTGTAACCATACAATTGTTATATGTTAGCAATTATTATTATCATTACCAACATCACTATTATTAGAAAAATACTTTTCAAGTGATTGCATTACATAACAGGTTACTGCCTTCTCTACTTCTCATCAACTTCAAGTGTTAAGTGCACATAGACTAATGTAAATGGGTTAGGTGAAAATAAAAATTAGAAAATGATAAAAGAGAAATCGAAAATTCTGATATCTTTCTTACAGTAACATTCCGCACTATAAAATCAGGAGCTTCATCATTTGTGGGGTTGATTATAATGTAAAATGGTATCTCCAAGGAGCGTCGTTTCCCATCAGTGACATACACCATGAACTGGTCGGCTGTTGGTTCCATCCTCAGATGCCTGGACTGCACATAGTTAATGTGTAAAGCCTTCATGTCTTTCCACTGAAACGAAGCTAGAGCACACCAAGATGGAGCACATAAATAAGAAAAACGTATTTTTCCAAGTTACTGGTCCTTAATCCTTAATCCGATAGCCTATTTCTCAGCAGAGGAAATAAGAGGTCATAGCAGTTGACCTAACAATCAGCTTCAGGGGCTGCTATAATCACTATAACCATCAACGTAAAAACAGATATCCATAAATTATAAGGAACAATTAAAATTTTCATGGAGAACGGAAGGGCAATAACTGCTAACTAGGATTATAGGGATTTCATGACCATTCTTTATATACTTGGAATGAATGTCAGAGAGACTTTCCTTCCCTTGATTAAAACCAGTGTTCCTGTGTGAGCAGTTCTTGTCATGCTTGGACAAGAAAGGAACCATCTCTTTCATATAAAGGCAAAACAAGAGTCCATCAATCATCTGCCTACTTGACTACATATCAACTGGTAGGAATGAATGGAATTAACTGACCTGTTATTTTGGTATTCTGACATTGCCTTAAATCAAAAGATTAAAATGCTCTGTGTTGTGTATGAGTCACAGGAGAAACTGCATAAACTCTAATGCAATTAATCTTCCTTTCTTCCGACTTTATTGAGATATAATGCACATATCATTGTGTGAGTTTAAGGTGTATGACGTGTTGATTTGAAACATTCTATACCACAAAGTGTTTATCACAATAAGGTTAATTAACATATCATTCACCTCATATAATTACTATTTTGCTGTTGTTATGATGAGAACATCAAAGCTCTACTCTCAAAGCAACTTTCAAGTGTACAATAAGTATTGTTAATTATAGTCATCTTGCTATACCTTAGATACCCAGAATTTATTCATTTTATAACTGAAAGTTTGTAGCCTTCAACCGGCATCTCCTGCATCTCCTCACCCTTACCCTCGGCACCTGGCAACCACTATTGTACTCTCTGTTTCTATGAGTTCAATATTTTTAGATTCCACATATAAGTGAGACCGTACAGTATTGGTCTTTATCTGTCTGATGAATTTCACTTACTATAATGCTCTCAGAGGTCCATCCATGTTGTTGCAAATGGCAGCATTTCTTTCTTTTTCATGGCTGAATAATATCCTAATGTATGTGTGTGTGTGTGTGTGTGTGTGTGTATACACCACATTTTCTTTGTCCATTCATCCATCAATGGACATTAGGTTGTTTCCATATGTTAGCTATTATGAATTATCCTGTAATGAATATGGGAGTGCAGATATGTCTTTGATATCCTGTTTTCATTCTCTTTGGATATACACCCAGAAGTGGAATTGCTGAATCATACGGAAGTTCTATTTTTAATTTTTTGAGGAACTTCCATAGTGATTGTACCAATTTACATTCCCAACTAATGGTGCACCAGAGTTCCCTTTTCTCCATGTCCTCGCCAGCATTTGTTATCTCTTACCATTTTGATAATAGCCATTCTAACAGGTGGGAGATGATACATCATTGTGGTTTTAACTGGCATTTCCCTGATGATTAGTGATGATGAACACCTTTCCATGTACCTGTTCCACCATTTGTACATCTTCTCCAGAAAAATGTTTACTCAAGTCCTCTACCCATTTTTCAATCACATTGTTTGGGCTTTTTGTATTGAGTTGTATGAGTAATTTATATATATTAGATATTAATCTCCTACCAGATATATGGTTTGCAAATATTTTCTCCCTTTCTACAGGTAACTTTTTCATTTTGTTGATTGTTTCTCTTTCTGTGCAGAAGCATTTTAGTTTAATGTATTCCCAACTTGTTGATTTTTGCTCTTTTGCCATTGCTTTTGGTGTCAAATTCAAAAAATCATCATCAAGACCCATGTCAAGGTGCTTACTGCCTATGTTGTCTTCTAGGAGTTTTATGGTTTCATGTCTTATGTTCAAGTCTTTAATCCATTTTGAGCTAATTTTTGTTGTGTCATAAGATAGTAGTCCAGTTTTATTCTTTTGCATGTGGCTGTCCATTTTTCCCAACACCACTTCTCAAAGAGACTGTGCTTTGCCCATTGTATATTCTTGGCTCCTTCATTAAAAATTAATTGACCATATATGCATTGGTTTACTTCTAGGCTCTCTATTCTGTTCTATTGATCTATGTGTTTGTTTTTATGCTAATACCATACTGCTTTGATTACGATAGCTTTGTAATAATAGCTTGAAATCAGGAGGTGTGATGCCTCCAGCTTTGTTCTTCTTTCTCAAGATGGCTTTGGCTATCTGAGGTCTTTTGTGGTTCCATACAAATTTTAGGATTGTTTGTTCTATTTCTGTAAAAAATGCCATTGGGATTTTGATAGGGATTGCACTGAATCTATAGATAGCTTTGGGTGGTATGGACATTTTAACAATATTAACTCTTTCAATCCATGAACATGGGATGTCTTTACATTTGTGTCTTCTTCAGTGTCTTTCATCAAGACATCAATTCTATGTCTTACGGTTCTTGGCATATAAATCTTTCACTTCCTTGGTTAAAATTATTCCTAAATATATTATTGTTTTTAATGCTATTATAAATGAGATTGTTTTCTCTATTTCTTTTTCGGATAGCTTATTGTTCATGTATAGGAATACAACTGATGTTTGTATGTTGATTTTGTACCCTGAAACTTTATTGAATTTGTTGATTAGTTCTAACAGTTTTTGGTGAAGTCTTTAGGAATTTCTATATATCATATCATCAGCAAACAGAAACATTTTACTTCTTCCTTTCTGATTTGACACCCTTTATTTCTTTTTCTTGCCTAATTGCTCTGGCTATGACTTTCAGTACTATACTGAATAGGCATGATGAGGGTGGGCACCTCTGTCTTGTTCCTTATCTTAGAGGGAAAATTTTCAACCTTTCACTGTTGACTATGATGCCAGCTGTGGTGTTGCATATACAGGCTTTATTATGTTGAGGTATGTTCCTTCTATACACAATTTGTTGAGAGTTTTTAATCTTAAAAGGATGTAGAAATTTGTTAAATGTTTGTTTCTGCACCTATAGAGATGATCATAGGATTTTTGTCTTTCATTCTATCAATGTGGTGTATCACATTTATTGATTTGCATATGCTGAACTACCCTTGCATCACAGATATAAATCCCACTTGATCATGGTGTGTGATCCTTTTAATGTGCTGTTGAATTCAGTTTGTTATTGTTTTGTGGAAAAGTTTTGCATCTATATTCATCAAAGATACTGATTTGTAGTTTTCTTTTCTTGTAGTATCTTTATCTGTCTTCGGTATCAGGGTAATGCTAGCCTTGTAAAATGAGTTTGGAAGCGTTCCCTCCTCTTCCTTTTTTTTGGAAGAGTTTGAGAAAAATGAGTGCTAACTCTTCTTTAAATGTTTGGTAGAAATCACCTGTGAAGCCATCTGATCTTGGGCTTTTCTTACTTGGGAGGTTTTGGATTACTGATTAAATCTATTTACTGATTATTGGTCTGTTCAGATTTTTAATTTCTTCATGATCCAGACTTGGTAAGTTTTATGTTCCTATGTTGTCCAATTTGTCGGTGTGTAATTGTTCAGAGTAGTCTCTTATGATCCTCTGTATTTCTGTATTAGTTGTAATGTTTCCTCCTTCATTTCAGATTTTATTTGAGTTTTCTTTTCTTCTTGTTAAGTCTAGCTAAAAGTATGCCAATTTCATTTATCTTTTAAAAAAATCAATTCAGTTTCATTAATCTCTTCTATTTTTCCGTTCTCTGTTTCTGCTCTGGTCTTTGTTATCACCTTCTTTCTGCTAAACCTGGGCTTAGTTTGTTTTTGTTTTTCTAGTTCTAGTTGATTTACTTTTTTAATGTAGCATTTATCACCATAAAATTTTCCTCTTAGCACTGCTTTTGCTGCATCCCATATATTTTAGCGTGTTGTGTTTCCATTTTTATTTAAGATTTTTAAATTTCTTTTTTAAATTTAATCTTTGACCCATTGGTTGTTCAGAAGTGTGTTGCTTAATTTTCACATATTTGTGGATTTTCTAGTTACCTCCTGTTATTGATTTTAATTTCATACCATTGCGGTCAAAAAAGATACTTGGTACAATTTCAATCTTTTTAAATTGCTAAGACTTGTTTGTTGACTCATCACATGATCTATCCTGGAGAATGTTTCATGTGCACTTGAGAAGAATGTTTATTCTGCTTTTGTTGGATGGAATGTACGTATATGTCTGTTAAGTTCATTTGGTCTAACATATAGTTCAAGTCTAATGTTTCCTTATTGATTTTCCATCTGGATGATCTATCCATTGCTGAAATTGGGGTACTGAGGTCCCTACTATTATTGTATTGTTGTGTATTATCCTCTTCAAATCTATTAGTATTTGCTTCATGTATTTCGGTGCTCCAATGTTGTGTGCATATACATTTACAGCTATTATATCCTCTTGATGAATTAAGACTTTATCATTATGTAATGACCTTCTTTGTCTCTTGTTACAGTTTTGACTTAAAGTCTCTTTTGTCTGTTATAAGTATATCTACCCTTGCTCTCTTTTGGTTTCCATTTGCATGGAATATCTTTTTCCTTCCCTTCATTTTAAGCCTATGTATGTCCTTGAAGCTAAAGTGAGTTTCTTGTAGGCAGCATGTAGTTGGGTCTTTTATTTTTCTATCCATTCAGTCACTCTATTAATGCAATTAATCTTAAACCCAGATTCTCTCATATTTAAGATAGATATACCCCAAAAGGTGCTTAGAGAATAACTCTAAAGTGGTGCCTTTGGACAATTGTGTTTTTGGTGTCTGTTTTTGTTTTGGTTGTTTTCTTTTTGCCTGAAATACCAGAGATATTTCAGTATCTGAGAGGCATTTTGATTTCAAAATTAATGTCACTACCTTCAACATTCCCATGGTATGTTTCCTAATTTTTTTCTGCCCATATCTTTTAAAAGTGTTAAAAAAAAACTGTGAGAATGAGACCAGTGAGCCCCACCAGATTTATTCTATCACAGAATTCTGTGTTGCTATCAGGGCCTTTAAAAACATTATTTCTTCAATATTTATTCTTATATTTTTCATAAGTGAAATCTCCATTTATTTTGAAGTAAACTCCCATACATGGGGACATTTTAAATGAAAAATTAGAAAAAACAATAATACTCAAAAGCATTGGTAATAATAATAATTCCTTGAGTATATACAGTACTTTGAACATTTCTGAAGTCCTAACCCAGTTATTAAACATGATCTAACCAATCAGTCACAAACATAGGCTAATTATTGCTGGACACAAACCCATGACTTACCTATGCTGATGCCCATATTGCTTTTTTCAAAACCTGCAGAAGGTAATGTGTTTTCAAGGTAGCCGAACTGGGGAGGAGCAACCAAAACAAATTCCAAGTCATCTGCTGCAGTGTCGGCATCAGTGGCAGACAAATGGTTAACAGTAAGGGCTGCTGAGAAACCCTCATCTACAAAGAACATGGTACCTGCATACAAATAATAACACAATTATGACTTAGCATGAAATCCTCTAATCAAAATAGTGAGAACAAAAGGGAGTGATTGAAATTCCAATTCATAGAAGCATCCTACATGCAGATATACTTCCATGGGAGATATTCATTTCCTTTGGCATAATTCTCCTTACAGTGAATACATTCAGGGGTAATGGGGGGAATTTAATTTGACTTAACGGAATTATATTTTTTTCTTGTATAAGCAAGCCAGACAATAATAGAAAGACAACAGAAATACTAAATGCTTCAGTACAGCCCTTTAGTCACTCTCAAGGAACTCTGATTTCCCTTGTGTCTATAGAAGTGACAAATGAAACTAAGAATTGCCAAAATGTTTTAATAAGTCACTAAATGTGGTTTATGTACTCTTCAAGATCAGTTGTTGCCTCTGTTTGTCAGAGCGTTAACTGCCTGAGAACTATTATGAATTGCTCATAATGAACATTTTTTCATGCCTTGGTGCTTAATTATTCTGCAGGGATAATGCTTCCTCCCCAGAACATTGCTTAGGAGATACTTTGCAAATTACAATAACATTCATACATATGTCTGCATTTTTTTTTGAGACACAGAACATATACACAATGCCTATGAAGAGATGACTTTCTAAAAAGCAAATAAGGTCAACTATATATAAATGGTCTCAGTAATATACTCATTCAATTCTAATAGAAATTATTATGGATAAAATAAATTATTGGCTCTCCAGCAGGCAAATGATATTTTCCCATGTGAAATAAAACCAGAATATCTGAGGATTGCAATGTTGTCTTCATTCCCAAGTGTGTGCACACACACAGACACAGATACACACACACATACACACACACACACACACACACACACACTTGCATTCTCTCTCCACACGGATTTATCTAAATAGTTTTTTAACATCTTTATTGGAGTATAATTGCTTTACAATGGTGTGTTAGTTTCTGTGCTATAACAAAGTGTATCAGCTATACATATACATATATACCCGGATCCCCTCCCTCTGTGTCTCCCTCCCACCCTCCCTATCGCACCCCTCTAAGTGGTCACAAAGCACTGAGCTGATCTCCCTGTGCTATGCAGCTGCTTCCCACTAGCTATCTATTTTGTCTGGTATTAGAATTGCTACACCAGCTTTCTTTTGATTTCCATTTGCATAGAATAACTTTTTCCATCCCCTCACTTTCAGTCTGTATGTGTCCCTAGGTCTGAAGTGGGTCTCTTGTAGACAGCATTTATATGGGACTTGTTTTTGTATCCATTCAGCCAGTCTATGTCTTTTGGTTGGAGCATTTAACCCATTTACATTTAAGGTAATTATCGATATGTATGTTCCTATTGCCATTTTCTTAATTGTTTTGGGTTTGTTATAGTACGTCTTTTCCTTCTCTTGTGCTTCCTGCCTAGAGAAGTTCCTTTAGCACTTGTTGTAAAGCTGGTTTGGTGGTGCTGAATTCTCTTAGCTTTTGCTTGTCTCTAAAGGTTTTAATTTCTCCATCAAATCTGAATGAGATCCTTGCTGGGTAGAGTAATCTTGGTTGTAGATTTTTCTCTTTCATCACTTTACATATGTCCTGTTACTCCGTTCTGGCTTGCAGAGTTTCTGCTGAAAGATCAGCTGTTAACCTTATAGGGATTCCCTTGTATGTTATTTGTTGCTTTTCCCTTGATGCTTTTAATATTTTTTCTTTGTATTTAATTTTTGATAGCTTGATTAATATGTCTCTTGACATGTTTCTCCTTGGATTTATCCTGTATGGGACTCTCTGTGCTTCCTGGACTTGATTGACTATTTCCTTTCCCATATTAGGGAAGTTTTCTACTATAATCTCCTCAAATATTTTCTGACCCTTTTTTTTTTCTCTTCTTCTTCTGGGACCCCTATAATTCGAATGTTTGTGCATTTAATGTTTTCCCAAGGTCTCTGAGACTGTCCTCAATTCTTTTCATTCTTTTTTCTTTATTCTGTTCTGCAGTAGTTATTTCTACTATTTTATCTTCCAGGTCACGTATCTGTTCTTATGCCTCAGTTATTCTGCTATTGATTCCTTCCAGGGAATTTTTACTTTCATTTATTGTGTTGTTCATCATTGTTTGTTTGCTCTTTAGTTCTTCTATGTCCTTGTGAAACGTTTCTTGTATTTTCTCCATTCTATTTCCTAGATTTTGGATATCTTTACTATCATTATTCTGAATTCTTTTTCAGGTAGATTGCCTATTTCTTCCTCATTTGTTTGGTCTGGTGGGTTTTTACCTTGCTCCTTCATCTGCTGTGTGTTCTCTGTCTCCTCTTTTTACTTAACTTATTTTGTTTGGGGTCTCCTTTTCGCAGGCTGCAGGTTCGTAATTCCCGTTGCTTTTGGTGTCTGCTCCTGGTGGCTAAGGTTGGTTCAGTGGGTTGTGTAGGCTTCCTGGTGGAGAGGACTGGTGCCTGTGTTCTGGTGGATGATAGTGGATCTTGTCTTTCTGGTGGGCAGGACCGCATCCGGTGGTGTGTTTTTGGGTGTCTGTGACCTTATTATGATGTTAGGCAGCCCCTCTGCTAATGGGTGGGGTTGTGTTCCTGTCTTGCTAGTTGTTTGGCATGGTGTATCCAGCACTGTAGCTTGCTGGTGTTGAGTGGAACTAGGTCTTAGCATTGAGATGGAGATGTTTGGGAGGGCTTTCACCATTTGATAGTACATGGAGCCAGGAGGTCTCTGGTGGACCAATGTCCTGAACTCAGCTCTCCCACCTCAGAGGCTCAGGCCTGACACCTGGCTGGAGCACCAAGACCCTGTCAGCCACACGGCTCAGAAGAAAAGGGACCAAAAAAAAAAAAAAAGAAAGAAAGAAAGAAAGAAAATAATAAAATAAAAAATATTATATTATTACAAATTAAAAAAGTAATAAAAAGAAAGAAGAGAGCACCCAAATCTCAAAACAAATCCACCAATGATAACAAGTGCTAAAAACTATGCAAAAAAAAAAACAAAAAAACAAAAAAAAAACAGACAGACAGACCCTAGGACAAATGGTAAAAGCAAAGCTATAGAGACAAAAGCTATAGAGACAAAATCACAGAAAGAAGCATACACTCACAAAAAGAGAAAAAGGAAAAAAAAAAATATATGTGTGTATATATATAAGAGGGAAAGAGCAACCAAATCAATAAACAAATCTACCAATGATAATAAGCTCTAAATACTTAACTAAGATAAACATAAAACCAGAAACAAATTAGATGCAGAAAGCAAACCCCAAGTCTACAGTTGCTCACAACATCCACTGCCTCAATTTTGGGATGATCTGTTGTCTGTTCAGGTATTCCACAGATGCAGGGTACATCAAGTTGGTTGTGGAGATTTAATCTGCTGCTCCTGAGGCTGCTGGGAGAGATTTCCCTTTCTCTTCTTTGTTCGCACAGCTCCTGGGGTTCAGCTTTGGATTTGGCCCCGCCTCTGCGTGTAGGTCGCCTGAGGGCATCTTTTGGGAAGTCTGCGTTCTTCTGCCAGCATTCAGTAGGTTTTCTATAGGAGTTGTTCCACATGTAGATGTATTCCCAAAGTATTTGTGGGGAGGAAGGTGATCTCCATGTCTTACTCCTCCACCATCTTGAAGGTCCCTCAGATTTATCTAAATTTTTAAACAAGTAAACTCTTTTGCCCTGTAATCTTTCATAGATCAGGGGGTTTCCACAAATTGGTATTGAGGCAATTATTGGAAGCAATTCTGTATTATGGTTTTCTATTTTGACTATATGTAAAGTGCATCACTTCACTGGACCATGGGTATGACACTAGGTGAAATAATAGAACTTTAAAAGAAAAAATTGTCACCTATTGCAATTGAAGGTGATTGGTTGTCCACCGGATACACTGTGATGTTGAGATCATACACTGGAAAGGACTCACGACGAGGAACAGATGGATGAGGTCCATTCACAAAAGGGCCAGCTTCTGTGTCCGAAACTACCAACGTTATGGTGTCAAAACAAGGCACCAGGCCAATCTCACCACCTGGAAGACACAACTAGAGTTTAAGCCTGACTTTTAAAAACACAGAATACCAAGAGGAAACCCACTCACACTTGCTCTACAAGCATAAAATGGCAAGGGAAGGAACTTACGTGGTTAAAAGGTACAACTCAATTTTATCTATGCAATTAAATAGAGTCATAAAAATAACACAAAAATGCTTGCCCATCTGTTGCCTCTGGTGAAATCCCTGCCAGCCATCTATCACCAGATGGAGGGGCAAAACAGGACTAACAAGGGTCTGACAGTTCATAAATGAATAAGGGATAGACATGAAGCTTGACTCGTGATGGCTTTACTCTTCTCTCATAATTATTAGTATTAGGACCAACCTCAGGGAAAACAGAAGGCACCCTTTTCCCTCTGGTAATTGTCTTCCCATTTGCATTAACCACCTTAAATGAACAACCATTCACTACAGAAGAAGCAGAATAGGTGAAATACAAATATAATCCACATTTTTGTGATTTGTTTCAGTATTTTCCTCATTACATAATAGCCAAGATGTTAGCAAAATAGCAACAGCACCTGGAAAAGAAGTGGCATTTATTTTCATTTTCTGTTTACTCTTTAGAGCTTACAGCTATGGGATTCAAAATGGCCCCAACTTAGGCAAGGAGAGGAAGAAGGAAGAAAACGTCAGGACTAGATAGTTTACCAGTAAACAGAACAATCTGCTCTTGGATTACTAACTAACAGCACAGAGGTGGGAATGCTTGCTGTCCAGGGGACAGGAAAGTTCTGCAGATATGCTTTTGATAATTCTCAGGCATCACTCTGAAAGTGCCAAGAGGGAAGCAATTATGTGTGAAGTTCTGATGAGTCTAAGACACGAAAGATCAGGGATGTCTTCTCTTTTCACAAGACACATTGGTTAAATCTACAGAGCATTGTGTTTGGCATTATTCTACCTGTTTGAAAAAAATGACAAGGAAAAGCTCGAGATGATATTATTAAGCAACGAAATGATTAAAGGATGAGATAACTGGATTTATTTTTTAAAAACAGTGAAATTGAGAGAACTAAAACTAAACAATCTGCCTTCAACTTCAGGAAAATTTAAAAAAAAAGACACGTCTCATCTATTCATAATTATAAAAAACAAACTGGCATAAAGTTTGTTTATTCATCATTCACTTGATAAATATATACTTAATGCCTGTTATATGAAAATTAGTGTTCTGGCTGCCTCAGCAGAGAAAAAGGCAGACGTGTTGAAAACGTCAAAAGACAGTTCAAAAGAATGTCAAATGTCCAAAGACCTACTATGTGTCAGGAGCTGACACAGTCTAATGGTAGAGAAAGAAATGCAGTTCAGTTAGAACATCACAGATATGTGTATGTATTAAGTGGAACCATATGAAATTGCTACTATTAAGCCATTTTTTACCTATTAAATGGAAAATTCATCTATCTCAGCCTGATTATGTACCAGGTGCTGAGGGTGAATGAGGATGAGAATATTGGCTGATGATGGCATAGGGGGCAAGGCACACACACCAGAGAAAGTCAGAGAAGTCTTTTCAGATGGCCTTGCTGGCTTTGTACTGAGCATTAAAGGATGAGTAGTTTATAAGGCAGATAAGGCAGAGAATTGGGAGATGAGGAGAGAGGGCGTGTAGGGAGAGGGAGCCAGAAGAGAAGTAGAAAAATCTAGGAAATGAAAACAGCTTAATCAAAAAAGCAAACATAGTACATTCAATAACTGTAATTTCAATGTAATGGAAGCATAGGATACATTTACAGAAAGAGCTAGAAAATTTGGCTGAGGGTTAAACCACTAAAAAGGCTACAGCATTGGTGGAAGAATTCTTTACCTTGAAATGAAATACAGTCTAAAGATATAATTTATACTTAAAATAGTTAACTGTACTGCTATTTGAAAAAAAAATTTTTAATGACCTCATATATAATGTTTGGAGAATAGAAAATTAATAATGTAATTTTATATCATAAAATATTATTCAATTAGTAAAACATGTTTACAATAATTATATAAAATTTACTAAATATTTTAATAAACATTTTTAGGTGATTATCTAAATGAATAAAGGAATCTACAAAACTGCACACATAACAAGATTGCAACTATGTTAAAAATTATGATTATAAAAAAGAAAATACTGTAACACTGAAATGTTAACAGTGATTCTCTTTGAAAGGTAAATAAGGTAATTTTTTCAAAACTTCGTTATATTTTTTCATGTTCTCTGCAATGAGCGTGTACTGTTTTCATAATCGTAGAAATAAGATAAAATAAATCAATCGATGAAGTAAAATAATGGTGACACAATTGTTCTCTGGTAATCTTTATAACCAACGTATGGAGGAAAGAGCGGGGCCACTGAAACTTTAGATCCTAGAGTACTGAAGTTCTCTTTACTCATCCTAGAAGAGCAGTAAATTACTACCAACTGAGTAACTGAGTGAACATTACAAGAAAACATAATATTCAAATAACAAAACACCTTTTTGAATACAGTATTTCTGTTAATTAATTAATTTATTTTAACATCTTTATTGGAGTATAATTGCTTTATAATGTTGTGTCAGTTTCTGCTGTACAACACAGTGAATCAGCTATATGCATACGTATATCCCCTCCCTCTTATGTCTCCCTCCCAACCTCCTTATCCCACCCCTCTAGGTGACCGCAAAGCACTGAGCTGATCTCCCTGTGCCATGCAGTTGCTGCTCACTAGCTATGTATTTGGTAATGTGTGTATATCAGTGCTACTCTCTCACTTCGTCCCAGCTTACCCTTCTCCCTCCCCATGTCCTCAAGTTCATTCTCTACATCTGCGTCTTTATTCCTGTCCTGCCCTAGGTTCCTCTGAACTTTTTTTTTTTTTGATTCCATATATATGTGTTAGCATACGGTATTTGCTTTTTTCTTTCTGACTTACTTCACTGTATGACAGACTCTAGGTCCATTCACTCACCACAAATAACTCAATTTCATTTCTTTTTATGGCTGAGTAATATTCCATCATATATATGTGCCACATTTTCTTTATCCATTTATCTGTCAGTGGACACTTAGGTTGCTTCCATGTGCTGGCTATTGTAAATAGTGCTGCAATGAACATTTTGGTACATGACTCTTTTTGAATTATGGTTTTCTCAGGGTATATGCCCAGTAGTGGTATTGCTGGGTCATATGGTAGTTCTGTTTTTAGTTTCTTAAGGAACCTCCATACTGTTCTCCATGGCTGTATCAATTTACATTCCCACCAACAGTGCAAGAGGGTTCCCCTTTCTCCACACCCTCTCCACCATTTATTGTTTATAAATTTTTTGATAATGGCCATTCTGACTGGTGTGAGGTGATACCTCATTGCAGTTTTGATTTGCATTTCTCTAATAATTAGTGATGTTGAGCAGCTTTTCATGTGCTTCTTGGCCATCTGTATGTCTTCTTTGCAGAAATGTCTATTTAGGTCTTCTGCCCATTTTTGGATTGGGTTGTTTGTTTCTTTAATATTGAGCTGCATGAGCTATTTATATATTTTGGAGATTAATCCTTTGTTGATTCGTTTGCAAATATTTTCTCCCATTCTGAGGGTTGTCTTTTCGTCTTGTTTATGGTTTCCTTTGGTGTGCAAAAGCTTTCAAGTTTCATTAGGTCCCATTTGTTTTTTGTTTTTATTTCCATTTCTCTAGGAGGTGGGTCAAACAGGATCTTGCTGTGATTTATGTCATAGAGTGTTCTGCCTGTTTTCCTCTAAAAGTTTTATAGTGTCCGGTCTTACATTTAGGTCTCTAATCCATTTTGACTTTATTTTTGTGTATGGTGTTAGGGAATGTTCTAATTTCATTCTTTTACATGTAGTTGTCCAGTTTTCCCAGCACCACTTATTGAAGAGACTGTCTTTTCTCCATTGTATATCCTTGCCTCCTTGGTCATAGATTAGTTGACCATAGGTGCGTGGGTTTATCTCTGGGCTTTCTATCCTATTCCATTGATCTATATTTCTGTTTTTGTGCCAGTACCATACTGTCTTGATTACTGTAGCTTTGCAGTACAGTCTGAAGTCAGGAAGACTGATTCCTCCAGCTCCGTTTTTCTTTCTCAAGATTGCTTTGGCTATTCGGGGTCTTTTGTGTTTCCATACAAATTGTGAAATTTTTGTTCTAGTTCTGTGAAAAATGTCATTGGTAGTTTGAAAGGGATTGCACTGATCCTGTAGATTGCTTTGGGTAATAGAGTCATTTTCACAATGTTGATTCTTCCAATCCAAGAATATGGTATATCTCTCCACTGTTTGTATCATCTTTAATTTCTTTAATCAGTGTTTGATAGTTTTCTGCATACAGGTCTTCTCTCTCCTTAGGTAGGTTTATTCCTAGGTATTTTATTCTTTTTGTTGTAATGGTCAATGGGAGTGTCCTTAATTTCTCTTTCAGATTTTTCATCATTAATTTATAGGAATGCAAGAGATTTCTGTGCATTAATTTTGTATCCTGCTACTTTACCAAATTCATTGATTAGCTCTAGTAGTTTTCTAGTAGCATCTTTAGGATTCTCTATGTATAGTATCATGTCATTTGCAAACAGTGACAGTTTTACTTCTTCCTTTCCGATTTGGATTCCTTCTATTTCTTTTTCTTCTCTATTGCTGTGACCAAAACTATGTTGAATAATAGTTGTGAGAGTGCACAACCTTGTCTTGTTCCTGATCTTAGTGGAAATCTTTTCAGTTTTTCACCACTGAGAACGATGTTGGCTATGGGTCTGTCATATATGGCCTTTATTATGTTGAGGTAGTTCCCTCTATGACTACTTTCTGGAGAGTTTTTATCATAAATGGGTGTTGAATTTTGTCAAAAGCTTTTTATGCATGTATTGGGATTATCATATGGCTTTTATCCTTCAATTTGTTAATGTGGTGTATCACATTGATTGATTTGTGTATAATGAAGAATCCTTGCATTCCTGGGATAAACTCCACTCGATCATGGTGTACGATCCTTTTAATGTGCTGCTGGATTCTGTTTGCTAGTATTTTGTTGAGGATTTTTGCATCTGTGTTCATCAGTGATATTGGCCTGTAGTTTCCTTTGTGACATCTTTGTCTGGTTTTGGTATCAGAGTGATGGTGGCCTCATAGAATGAGTTTAGGAGTGTTCCTCCCTCTGCTATACTTTAGAAGAGTTTGAGAAGGATAGGTGTCAGCTCTTCTGTAAATGTTTGATAAAAATCGCCTGTGAAGCCACCTGGTCCTGGGCTTTTGTTTTTTGGAAGATTTTTAATCACAGTTTCAAATTCAGTGCTTGTGACTGGTCTGTTTATATTTTCTATTTCTTCCTGGTTCAGTCTCGGAAGGTTGTGCTTTTCTATGAATTTGTCCATTTCTTCCAGGTTGTCCATTTTATTGGCATATAGCTGCCTGTAGTAATCTCTCATGATTCTTCTGTATTTCTGCAGTGTCAGTTGTCACTTCTCCTTTTTCATTTCTAATTCTATTGATTTGAGTCCTCTCCCTTTTTTTCTTGATGAGTCTAGTGAGTGGTTTATCAATTTTGTTTATCTTCTCAAAGAACCAGCTTTTAGTTTTATTGATGTTTGATATTGTTTCCTTCATTTCTTTTTCATTTATTTCTGATCTGATCTTTATGATTTCTTTCCTTGTGCTAACTTTGGGGAGTTTTTTGTTCTTCTTCCTCTATTTGCTTTAGGTGTAAGGTTAGGTGGTTTATTTGAAATGTTTCTTGTTCCTTGAGGTAGGATTTTTTTGCTATAAACTTCCCTCTTAGAACTGCTTTTGCTGTATCCCATAGGTTTTGGGTCTTCGTGTTTTCATTGTCATTTTTTCTAGGTATTTTTTGATTTCCTCTTTGAATTCTTCAGTGGTCTCTTGGTTATTTAGTAGTGTATTGTTTAGCCTCCATGCATTTGTATTATTTACAGATTTTTTCCTATAATTGATATCTAGTCTCAGAGCACTGTGGGCAGAAAAGATACTTGATAGGATTTCAATTTTCTTAAATTTACCAAGGCTTGATTTGTGACCCAAGATATGGTCTATCCTGGAGAACATTCCATGAGCACTTGAGAAGAAAGTGTATTCTGTTGTTTGGGGATGGAATGTCCTATAAATATCAATTAAGTCCATCTTGTTTAATGTCATTTAAAGCTTGTGCTTCCTTATTTATTTTCATTTTGGATGATCTGTCCACTGGTGAAAGTGAGGTGTTAAAGTCCCCTACTATGATTGTGTTACTGTCAATTTCCCCTTCTATGGCTGTTAGCATTTGCCTAAGGTACTGAGGTGCTCCTATGTTGGGTGCATAAATATTTACAATTGTTATTTCTTCTTCCTGGATTGATCCCTTGATCATTATGTAGTCTCCTTCTTTGTCTTTTTTTTTTTTTTTTTTTTTTTTTTTTGATGGGTGGTGCTCTATTCCTGTCTTACTGGTTGTTTGGCCTGAGATGTCCAGCAGTGGAGTTTGCAGGCAGGCAGATAGAGCTTGATCTTGGTGCTCAGATGAGGTCCTCCAGGAGGCCTCACTCAGATTGATATTCCCTGGGGTGTGAGGTTCTCTGTTAGTCCAGCAATTTGTACTCGGAGCTCCCACCACAGGAGCTCGGGCCCAACCTCCGGCCTGGGAACCAAAATCTCACAAGCTTCATGGCACAGTAAAAAAAAAAAAAAAAAAAAAAAAGGAGCAGTACAATATCAAAGAATAAAAAACGAAATAAAATTGGAATGATAAAAAATGTATTAGGAAAAATAAAACTATAATCGAAACACCTGCAACAAGGTAAAATAAAACCACAACAGAAAAAAGAAAAAAAGGTGGGGGGGAACGAGCCAAAAGGAGAGAACAATAACAAAATATAAAGCATAAAATAAAATTAGAATAAAAGATTTACTAGGAAAAATAAAAATATAAAAGAATCAACAACAATGAATCAACATCGTAAAACAGAACCCCAATCTAAAAGAGAAAAAAAGCCTTGGCTATGGGGGTGGAGTTTAGGTGGGGGTGGAACTTAGGCAGGGGAGTGGTTTGGGGGGGGTGGGACCTAGGCGGGTGGGTGGGTGGGTGACGTTTGAGTGTGGGGTGGGGCCTAGGCTCAGGGCCCACGTAGCCAGAAAAGGCCCTAGGGGCAGGGCCTAGGCAGGGAGACATTCAGGCATGGGGCGGGGCCTCTGCTTAGGACCTGCTCGGAAGGGGAGAGGCAGCACATGAAAAGGAGGGCCTCTGGAGTGTGGAGTTCTGGAGTTTGGAGGTAAGGCCCTGGGGCAGGGTGTGTGGGTGGAGTTTAGAACCAGCGCGTTGAGGGGGTCTCCGAGTGCAGAGGTGGGGCCCTGGGTGGGGGGTGTAGAGGCGGGGCTTGGGCTCTGAGCAGCAGGAGGGAGGCTCTGAGGGCAGAGGATTAGGCCCAAGAGCCCAGTAGGCTCCCCGGTGCCTAAGTGGACAGGGAAAGCACTGGCTCCATTCCCTTCCATTCCTCCATTCCCCTCCCCCACCATCTCCCCCAGGGTCTCCCACATTGCCGCTGGACCCCTAACTGTGGGTGGGTCCCACTGGGTGTAAGAACTCCTCCCCTCCCCCAGCTGCCCCTCAGGGCTGCCGATCCCACTTTTGCTCCCCCTTCCCTCCCTCCCAGTCCCTCAGGACCTGCACAGCTGGAGGGGGCCTCAGGTGGGCAGAGGATCAGGCCCCGGATCTCAGCAGGTTCCTGGGGGCCCAAGTGGGCAGGGGAAACCTGGCCACGCTCCCTTTTGATCCTCTGCCCTCCCAATGGTCCCCCAATTTTCCCCTTCAGGCATGGGATCCCTTCCCCTCCCCCAGCCACCCTTCAGCAGGGGCTCCAGTCCCATCCCGCCTCCACTTCTTCTCCCCCTTCACTTCCCCCATACCTCGCGTCCTACCCAGTCACTGGGGGTTCCTCCCATCCCCTTAGGTTTCCGTGGTCCCACTGGTGCCTAGTAGGTGCCCTAGTTGTGAGGAGACGCGAATTCAGCGTCCTCCTAGTATGCCATCTTGACTCTGCCCCTCTGTTAATTTATTAACAAAAAAGTCTATCTGAAACGATTTGCCCCAGTGTCCCACTAGGTCTTATGAAAAAAATGTGTCAACACTCTCTTCTATGGCCACCACACTAGAAGAGAGTTATACATATGTACAACTGTTGCTTAACGTCTGGAACAAAGCGCAGGAAGAGAAGACAGATTCATCTCACCACTAATTTATCTATGCTGTGTGAGCCTGCCAAAGATGTTAAAATTATGTAAAAATCAACAATCACTGGTCTTTGGATCACTTTTCTGCTAGTCTGAGAACTACTGGGGAAATTAAAAAGAAGCACCTAGCTGTAAACTCTTGAGAGACATTGAGAGACATCGAACAAGTGGGCTAAGCTCCTCAGGACAAGGAAAGAGCCAATGAAACCTTTCCTAAGACTTAACATAAAGAAGAAGATAAGGAGATAGCATTTAAAGAAAAAAGATGTTTAGTTGAGTGATTAAGACCTGGTATCCCAATGAATCACTGTTTTTTAAAGTACACATAAAAATATTATTTCAAAATGTTTTCTCCCATGTCCAAATGAATCCTTTGCTATCTCAATCCCCCTCCTTGAATTCCCTCCCACCTCCCTGCTTGTATTCTCTCTCTGTCTCTTCAAATAAGAAAATGATTTGAATTCTGATACCTCTTATTTCTTGTATCACTCACCTGGCCTCCCACACCCAATCATACTTCCCCCATGGAATTTCCAGGTTAGAGAGGCATATGGATGAGTAAACGTGAAATTGTAATGGAGTGTGATAAAACTTAGGTAGAGGAAGTAGATGTATTATTACTGAGGAAGTGCCCCCAACCCAGAAATCAGATGTGGGAGGGGTGGTGATGTGGTAACGGGCAGATGTGTCACGCTGTCATCTTTACATGGGAATAATGTGTCTGTCTTACTCCTTTAAATCAAAAGTCCTTCATAGTAGGGTTTGGGTTATACTTCCTTTGTAAAGCCACAGTGCCTACTACTGTGCCTCGCAGACATCAGATGTTGAATTCACATCTTCTTTACATGAACATTTTACATAAGGAACAAATGCCATCCGGATAACAATATAATGCAATGCCAGAAATGTAACTACAGTGCTAATAAACTAGCATTTACTGTATCTCTCATCTATGTCCACCACTGTCATGTGCTGTGGACAAGCTACACAAAAGTGTAAGACACGATCTTTGCTTTTCAAGAACTCAAAGGTCAGACCGGTTTCTTCTTAGGAGCTAGCTGATAATCAGGAAACTTTTACAGTTAATAAGATAATTATCTTAGGGAGCCTACTTCAGGCATTTCTGTTATGATTTAGGGAGCCAGAAGCTGAGATGGTCAAATAATCTTCTTCATATTGACCAAAATAGGAATGAGGACAAGCCAGGGTGAATTGACGGTCTATGTGGAAGCATCAGGAGCAGAGCAGCAATAACACTTGATCTTTCTCAACTCTGTGAAATTCACTATATTACTGAGATCAAGAAATACTTCTGAATATGGTGATCATACTTGAAAATGGGAGATGGGCTGCCACTCTTTTAATGGAAGCAAGCATTAAGACTGTTAGATTATCAGAGCCCACAGCAAGGAGTGGGCTAAGACTCTGTCATGTTGCAGCATCCCCACTCTCAGACTAGTCACAGTACTGTCACTTACCTGTGTGTTTGTACGTCACAGCCCCTGCCATAACATCTCCCTGAGAAAACTGACGCACTGTGACCCCAGCTTTCCTCACTGTCCCACGCTGAGGTTCTCGAACAATCATGAACATCAGTTTCATATCATCACTGTCCACATCAGTAGCAAAAATGTATTCAGAGGTAATGACCACCTCTTCGCCCTCTGAGCAGTGCATCATGGGAATGAGGTCTGCCTTTAGGACCGGTGGCTCATCATTTACAGGCAACACCTAAGCAGGAAAAAAAATGCATGTTTTCAAGAAAAAAGAGCAATGACAAATTGCCCAACTGGTAACTCATAGCTCATAACTGGAATGACAGGCATTTTCAATCTTCCAGACACGTGAAACAATAGCCATGGAATTTGGCCAAGCCATCTGTATCTGTTAACTTTCCCCATATGAACCAACTTGCAAGAAATGACCCACATGAGAGACATTTTAGGTAGGAATGGGAGAGTATGGTTATGGTTTGGGACTCAAAGCTCTCGTTTGTTTCAAGACAGACAAAATATAAATGTGATATAAAGCATCCTTCACCCAAGCCCCTATCCTCCTTTGCTAAATTTACCCATATTCTACAGGAAATCTAGTCCTTGTGGTCTGAGCATTTACATTTACCACATCAAAGTTATTTATATTTCAAATTACTTGATGATTACAAGGCTTTCCTCTACTCTCAACTTCCTGCCACCCAGGAAGTTTCTTTGGACTTATAATAGCAGCAGCTGCATTTCAAACATTTTGAGTTAAATCTGAAACCCCACAGCCATTAAATCAATGCCAGTTTTCAACTTGATAAAACATTTTTCTCTCACTGTCATGAAAATAAATTTCCAAGTAGAAAGGGAAAAAAAGCAACATTGGATCACACTGGCTGTCCAAATTTTAAAAGATTTTGTAGAAATGTGAAAAAGTATGTCTTCTAAACAGGAATGAAGGACAGTCCTCCTCTGAGTTCACGACCACAACTCGGTGTGTGCTGCACATTTATTTATCAAGTCTGGCCTGTGAATACCGTCACCCCTACATTTCCTTGCCCCACTCTTTAGCCTATGTGATCTTTTTCAAACGTGGCTTTCATCAAGTCATCACACTGTGGGAACCTTCAATGGCTTCCCAGAGCTTCTCCTAGGATGTCTTCGGCTTCATCTCATGCTATGGGGTTCCTTTGCCACTCCTGTCCATTTCTACCCCCAAGACACTGTGTTCCACACATGTCATGCCTTTGCCCCGTCTTTGCATCTTCTGTCTGTCCCTTGCCTGGTATGTTCTCCCGTAGCTCTTTGCTTGGCTACCTCCTTCTTCAGGTTACATATGGATTCCTCCAGGAAAACTTCTTGACAACTCAGACTCACTTAGAAACTTGCCTTGTTTACTCTCTTTTAGTACCCTGTTCACTTGTAGAACACATCCACATTTTAACTAATTATTTCAGTGATAATCTGTTTAAAGCCTGCCTTCATCCCTTGCCCATAACTCTAAAAGAAGAGGAAGTTTATTTATCTTGTTCATCAACACAGCCCAAGAATTTAGCATAGGACCTGGCATATAGCAGGCACTTATTAAGTATTTATGGAATAAACGAATGAATGAATGTAACTACGTATATATGCCCTGGTTACCCTACTGTTTCAACAGGCTAACAACTCAACAACAAATATACATGAAATTATGAAGACCCCTTCCTTTAACAGGTAGAGAGATGGGGTGATGGAAACCCAGGTTTATTTATTTAACTAAAGATAGAAAAGTATGCAATGCTCTATTCCATTTTCTATTGACTTATTAGGAAACAATATCTTTGTTCAAGTCCTCTGCGTAGATTCAGTGAAGACCTTCTTTCTTATTGTTCTTGACTCCATCTGATCAATCTCACCAATTCATGCATGATCATCACCTTGCAGCAGTTCACAAAATATCCTCAGCTTTCAAATGCATAAAAAGTCCAAAGGCAATAGAATTAAAAACATTCCTCCTGAATGAAAAAAAAAATCACACATAATTGTCTAAAACTTTCCTGAAGCTCTGATTGGTTTCCAAAGGCTATGCCCTTTTGTCTCAAAAGTAATAATACACAAATTCTTTTCCCCAAATTCACTGCTTAGGGTCATTAATGAGAAGACGGTCATGGACAGAAGACAGAGTTGGGGTTTTCACCATAAATTTGCTTTTCAGGAAAAAAAATTAACTCAGCAAAGCTTTCTTTATATGTAAAAGTCTGCCAATAAAGAAAACTCTCCTTTTTGAGGCTGAAATAACGTACTGCTTTTCATCTAGATACAAGACCATCATTAGAACTAACTGGAAAAAAATGAAAAGAAGTGGCTATGCACTGTGACTGGCATGGATAAGTGCTCAGGAAATGTTAGCGAGCATGGTAATTACAATCACCTGTTAATTTAGATCTGGGCAGTGGTGAGGAGGAAAGAACGCTGGCCTGAGTACCAGAGTGGAGATGCCAGCCCAGGTCTACATGGTCAAGTTAATGGCTTTGGACAAGTCATTGAACCTTCTCAGACCTTTGCTATAGGATGGGGATAATTCCTTTTCTGTGTACTTCTTAAAACACTAGAATGATGTGATCATTCTTAATTATTAACTGTAAAATATCTTACAAACACGTTATTATGACCATTAATAATAATTTCATACTACAAAGAACTGACAGAATTGAAACAGAAATAGAATTTGGTACGGTAAGAATAATTAGTGGATCTTCAGGAAGTGTGGTAAGTCTTCTGCTGACCCTCCTTTGTCACTAACTATAAATACCTGCAAATCCTATGAGTTATGCTTGTGGACATGGATGGTCACCCAACAGAGAAACTCGGGGGTTCCCATCAGGCCTTTGAGCATGTACACAACCTTTATGTGCAGATTTTCCTTCATTTGTCAAAAGGGGGAAAATTATCATCTCAAACAGGCCAGGGATATATAGTACAGGAATTCACAAAGGGTCACATCGCACATATAGATATGGCTCCTTGCACACAACAGGGAAAAAGCCCAGCAATGCTAGCCTAACCTGTCCAACTGCTAAATAAATATTTCTGGGTGTTACAGATCAAAAATATCAGAAATAATTTATACATGGAAATGACTGCTTTTTAAATTAAGTCTCTGGGTTTGAGGTCAGAGTAGTTCTACCTTTAAACTGATTGGCACAAGAAACTCATATGCCCATTTCACCAATATAACTTTGCTCTCTATTACCTGTCCTGACATAATCAAAGATGTAAGCAGACACCTTCTTGCTTTGAAGTCCATGTGCTTCAGTTTCTATCAGAGACCCCAAGAGGCTTCCATCCAAACTAGAAGGTTTGTTTCTATATGAACCATGGAGCAAACTTACTACGTACCTCAATGTATAGCACACATTCTGCTGCATTTATGCCATCTGTGACCTCCAGTAGTATGTCATCCTGAAGTATCTCAGATCCATCATGCTGATACCTGTGGGGATGACAGCTGTCACTAACCTCTCAAGGCCACTGTGAGAGTGCACTGAGATTCCTGTCACAAGAGCTTTTCCATGGTTTTGGCCATATGTTCAACAAATAAATAAATAACCAAAACCCCAGCATAATCATGAAGTCACATATGTAACTACCATACTCAAGTATCCTTAAATGTAAAATTGCTCCACCCTGGAAAAATGTGTTTATGCATTCATAACTTGTCCCCAAATCAAAAAGCAGCTCTTCAAACTGTCACTGTAAAAATGGGAACCAGTGGGTGTAGCTCCGCCTACTTAACCGAAAACACTGCCGGGGCAAAGGGGACACTGAGACTGAGCAGTGACAGGTAAAAGTGGGACACTACGTGGATTTTGGTAATTCTCCCTCCTCCCCCACTTTTAAGGTTATTCCTTCTGCCTGTGCTCTGGATTGATTCAGCTCTGCCCTAAAACTTTATCTAGGGATTATTCATTGCCTCTCTCCTGCCACTTCCCCCTTGCCATTTACTAACTCTTTTCCTCTGAACCTATAAAGATTCTTGAATTTCTCTAGACTTAAAAGTATTTTTGGGGGACTTCCCTGGTGGCACAGTGGTTAAGAATCCACCTGCCACTGCAGGAGACACAGGTTCAATCCCTGGTCTGGGAAGATCCCACATGCCACGGAGCAACTAAGCCCATATGCCACAACGATTAAGGTGCGCTCTAGAGCCTGCAAGCCACAACTACTGAGCCCACGTGCCACAACTACTGAAGCCCGTGCACCTACAGCCCATGCTCCACAAGAGAAGCCACCTCTCGCCGCAACGAGAGAAAGCCCACATGCAGCAGTGAAGACCCAACGCAGCCAAAACTAAATAAATAAATTTACAAAAAATGTATATATATATTTTTTCTTGGTCTTGCCTTGACCCTATTTCCTTTTAATTCTCAGTCAAGTTTCTTAAATGAATTGTCTAATTCTAGACTTTCCATTTACTCTTCAGTCCACTGTAGTGATACACAGTAAGTTCTAAATAATTGTTGAATAGAGTCAAATTTTTAGCTTATCAGTGATCCGTTCAAGACACTGAGTTATGGAAATAAGTTCTAGGAAATGAAATTAAAAGTTGCTTTAGGGCTTCTCTGGTGGCGCAGTGGTTGAGAGTCCGCCTGCCGATGCAGGGGACACGGGTTCATGCCCCGGTCCGGGAGGATCCCACATGCCGCGGAGCGGCTGGGCCCGTGAGCCATGGCCGCTGAGCCTGCGCACGCGGAGCCCATGCTCTGCAACGGGAGATGCCACAGCAGTGAGAGGCCCGCGAACCGCAAAAAAAAAGTTGCTTTAAAAATTGTATTGTATATTGAACATATGTAACGTTTACATATGAAAAAATTCCAGGGCTAAAAGGTGTTTTACTCAGGACTAGACTCACCCATACACTAGCTAGGGATTCGATTCCAGTGGTGGAGAAAGCCCACCTCCTACTCCCAGTTTCCCTCCCAACACTGCCTCCTATGCTTTATTTTGTCATATTCCCTGTTATCTTCATCGAAAGTGGATTGATATGTGATAATGTGCTAATTCAAATATACTTACCATGCTAATGCCTCTAAAAGGGCCAAATAGGTCTAGGAGTACACATCCAAATGCATGGCTATAGAACCAAACAGAACTTCTTTCAAAACCAGAGTCCTGCACACACTAGCTAAGTGACCTTAACCTCTTCGTGTCTTAGTTATTTCAACTATAATATGAGAATAGAACCATCTACCTTGTCAGGTTTGATTGCTGTGAAGTTTAATGAAAAAAAACCATAATTCCAAGTCTCTAGAAGAATGCTTGAAATATACGTGCTGGCAAACACTGGTACTTTTTTTTTTTCTATCCATTGTCCATTCCCTACTAAGAATTACCTAAACAAAGCTCTCTTTCTAACAGGTAGGAAAGAGCTGAGATCTTGGGGGAAAAAGGAAATTTTAATGAGGATAAGAGTAGTGAAAAGAGGGTAAGATATTGGAAACTGTAAACAGTGTAACTAAACTGTTGGATGAAAATGATCTTCCTGTACACAAATCCTCCTTCCCCATCAATTTCTAAATGTAGAACTAAGCATTTGATGCCTAATACCTTCTACTACACTTTATCAAAAAGGACAAATTTCCCATTTATAACTTGAACTTGTACAAGTGAGAAATTAACCAGTATGTTTGTCTACCTGACCACTGCTTTTGAGTATCTTGCATTGTTTTACAGAGAAGATGTTTTACTAGATTTTAAAGAAAAAGTTTCTTAACATAACTGCATTAGGTAGAAGAAATGAAAGTCCTCAAGGTGAGGGGAACTACTGTAGGACCATGAGACAGGGATTACTCCACCCCTGACTGTAAGAGACCCAAGTACTCTTCCATATCCTACCTACCCAACCTACCCTACTTATTTGCCCTCAAATCCCCTCCCTGGTAGAATGGATTAAAAATTCACACCAAAGACTTCGATCAACCGAATTCTATCCCAGAGTTGCCAGGGTTAAGAAATTGGCTTTTCTTGAAACCAAGTTCAATTATGTAGATTAGCCTTATAGATTATTTCAGACTCTATTCATCTAGTTTGATTGTTACCCCTTGTGATATGTG
This sequence comes from Phocoena sinus, assembly GCF_008692025.1. Classification (NCBI taxonomy): domain Eukaryota; kingdom Metazoa; phylum Chordata; class Mammalia; order Artiodactyla; family Phocoenidae; genus Phocoena; species Phocoena sinus. The sequence goes on from NC_045768.1 coordinate 64,818,495, forward strand.
CAGTTGCAGCAAATTTAATATTCATGGTAATCGAATTTTTGTTGCTCAAATATTCATAATGTCATTCCTACCAGTACAGCAAGCCAGAGGGAAAGAAAATGCCTTGGGGGGAAACTAAAAGGATTGTCATTTCTAATTTTCAACTGACCCTGGAAAAGTATTAGGTGGCATGTTGCTACCCCTGAAAGAACTGGACAAACTTCTTACACTGCCTCACAACTGATTCAGACGGGAGCCAAAGCATGTAAAACAAAGAAGCCAGGAAATGTTCTGACCTAACTTTTAAGGCCTGAAGGTCTCCCCAAGAAAATATGGCCCCTGTGTTTAGAGGAAATCCATTAAGCTCCACCCTTCCGTGCTGAGGCTGTCTCTGCAGGGAGAGGTGGATGTTGTCCAGTTTGGTGTCCACGTCAGAAACCAGGACATGCTCTGTGCTGATGACACACTGACTTCCCTCAGCCACTCTCAGAGGGTTGGTAAATACCTAGAAAGAAGGAAGGAAACATTTAAAGCCTTGTTCCATGAGGTGTACCTGAAGACAGAGCTCATGAAACCAACAGAAAACTTCCAGCACCATTTTCACATGTCAATCAAACTTTCAAGAATGTGCTAAAGGGAACAAGTTCATAGCTGAACATCCTGGCTGAAAAGTATTTTTTACTAAATGCTTCCAATTCTAAACATTGATGGACACAAAGAAACAAGGCAGATCTAGAAACCTGAAAGCATCTGCATTTCACTGATCTCAGACCCTGTAGAGTAGAAGCAGCAGTCAGATTTACCATCACTGGTGCTAAATTGAGAAAATAATAACATTCCTCATCGTGTCCACACCTACCATTGCTCGGCACATATGTACCTTAATCTACAAAATGAACAAAACCTACATCAAATTCCCCTAGAGAAAGAATCCATCTCTTTTTACACCCTAAAAATTCTTAAAGACTCGGGAAATTGGAGCTTTTAAGCATCAGGGTAGTGAGTGTTTTAGATATGGAAGTAGAACAGGGAAATTAAAGACTAGAAATTGAAGATTTCATAGGAAATAGATTTATTCAAGCATTAGACTTAAATATTAAAGCCATAAAGATAATTTTCTCTAACAGAAAAACTCACCGCTCAATAAAAATTTACTTGAAAGTAAAAAGCAAGTTAGAAGGGCTTGGGCTATTTTTTCATCACATTGGGAGTTGGCAAGAAGTGTTCCATGGTCAAACACATCTAGAAAATAGTCACATACGGTATCTTCACCTTGGAGGTTTATAAGATTCGTAAGTGTATTCAGCACTCTGAGACCCTACAGTAGGAAAATCTGCTAACTTTGTTTAACCTATCATTTTCTCACATTTGTTTTACTACACAGAAGCAAAAACAGGGAGATACAGTTGGGCTACCAAGTCATGGGCTCTGAAGGCTCCTCACACACGATCTGGGGTGAGCGCTCTGCTAACGTGAGGACACAGGGTTCTCCGAGGAAGCAGCTACTCTCTTCAGAGCAGCTGCCACTCCTAGAAAGGAGAGCACTCCCCAAGGCAAGAGCTGGTAAAGAGGACGGAGGCCCGAGAAATGGGCAGAGGAAAGGGAAGTGAGCAAGAAATCACAGCCTCCACCCAGAGCCCTGCTCCATCCTCCCACCCACCAGGGCACAGCCGCCCCAAGGGCAGCTCCTTGGATCATGGAAATGATGAGACCATGCTCCCTGGGACAGCTGCCTTGTATTCTGTAATAAACTACTTCTGCCAGCAAAGGACGACCTAAAGTAAGAGCCTTTTCTCCCTACAGCCACTCACCCGCACCCTTCCTAAGTGCCTTACTCTGATTCTGCCAAACCTACATTTTCACTGTTTGTAGGAGAAAGAAATAAATGGAGTTCTTATTTAAAGAGGATTATTACCACTGAAATATGGTCCATGTCCGCCAACCTCATTTTGTCCTGAGTTGCATCGATTAATATCCCAAGATGCTAAGTTTCAAGGAATATACTTTGCCTCATTAGACGATTTTTAAATATATATGTATTTCAGGACAACTTTAAAAAACTAAAAGCTAATTTGCCCCCCCCCCCATTAATTATTCACTTTCTAGTCCCTGCCTGAACCCAGTGCTTGGATTTCTGGAACTTCAGGTCAGCATGGTGTCAAGATCCCCTAACGGTTATCACTTAGCCCAGCGATAACTGGATTTTCACACCAGGAACCACTCCCATGACTAGGTTCACTGAAGCCACTCATTTAATTTTATTTCTACTATTCTCAGTTCTCTACAGTACTATTTCATTTGTCCCATCCACTGTAGAAAAAAGAAGCCACTAAGCCTCCTGAGCCCCAAGTCCTCGTAACTATTCCATTTACCTTCAAATGATGGAGGTAACTATTCACTTCACCCTTTCTGGTTTTTACCACAGATCATCTTTCTCTATCAAGAGGCTGGACAGCTTGGCATAAAAAACTGTTTCTCTGTGATTGTTCTATAACACACATTAGCTTCTTTAGATGCTGGGCTATTTCAGGGCATGTATCTCATACATAGAAAAGGATGGTCTGAATAAAATCTAATCAAATTAAGAGACATTCTGGGCTTCCCTGGTGGCGCAGTGGTTGAGAGTCCGCCTGCCGATGCAGGGGATACAGGTTTGTGCCCCGGTCCGGGAAGATCCCACATGCTGTGGAGCGGCTGGGCCCATTAGCCATGGCCGCTGAGCCTGCGCGTCCGGAGCCTGTGCTCCGCAACGGGACAGGCCACAACAGTGAGAGGCCCGCGTACCGCAAAAAACAAATAAAAAAATAAAAAATTAAGAGACATTCTAAACTATTTTTTATACAGGGAACATGATCTGGTCCCTGACAGGGAAGGAGGCAAAGAACATAGTTTACGTTCCTTTTTTGTGAGCTCTTGGGCCCATCTTCTACCAAATATTGCAAGCTCAGAGGCTGGCGGGGTCAAGCCAGTGATGTAAATGGGTGTCTTGAGTTGGGTGGGGACTTGGGTGACTGGGGAATGTGCCCTGTTCAGCTGCTGCAGGGTGAGGGTAGGGAAGTGGACTCAGTGTTGCCAGAGCTTCCAAATTTTCAAGAGAAGCCAGAAATCCAAACTTGATACAAAACCTCCTGATGTTTAAGTGTTGGCAACTCATTATTTTCAAATATTATTTAGACTCATCAAAACAGTTGTGTGGTTTGGGTAAGCCCCTTGGTCCTGCAGGGTGAGACCTCTGCTCCACAACTTTGGGCAGCTGTAGAGATGGTGAGGAGAGCAAAGGAAAAGGAGCATCCATGCTTTCCTGGCCATATTCCAGGTGGCTGCCTGGGAAGGTGGCCTCTTTCCTTAGGGATGAGACACATGTGAGTTCTAGTCCCCTCGGGTTCCTAATGAATGGGTAATCACACTTTCCGCTTTTGAGGGAAAAAGCAAACCTAGGAATAGCCACCCTCATTAACTTTAGTGCTCTGATGGGGAGGGAGCAGGTAGGGAACAAATTCTCACCATGAATCCCAGCCTCGCAGATAAGATGCACAAGGTAGCATCGCCTTTGTAGTTTGATTTATAATGAGAGACCCAAGTGCTTTAAAGCTTTACACAAACACTGGGGAGTGGAACAGCATAGGATACAAGGGTCCATCTTAATTCATTTTAGAAAATTAAAGAGCTTATTTAGATGACAGAACAGCATAGCTGGCCTGCGGAGAGAGCAAATAAGCCTATCTGGTTGCTAAGAGACTCCTAATTTAATCCCCTTCACCTGATCAACACATGAAACTCGGCAGAAAGGAAAGAGATTTTGATAAAGCTTTGAAAATAATGCCAAATTCAGCAACTAGAAAATCTCATCTTTTAGATAGAAAGTGCCATAGGAGGTGAAGGACTCCCCCTCCCCATGCTTTCTTTTCCTACACTGTAGCTGGAAAATAAAAAAGTTCTTTGAAAGAGCCTAAAGAGAAGTTAGCATTTTGAGTAAGTCTTTCAAAATCTTTCTTCCCTTAGGTCTTCCCCGCCTTTTCATCCTTCACATCAAGCATTACGCCTACCTCAGGGACCTGATTGTCCACCGGAAGAATCGTGATGTTAAAGCAGATCCCGAACAAAGTGCCACCGTGCTGGTTACTGACGGAAAAGGCAAACTGGACGTGTCGGGGGTGGGGGCCTATATCTTGCATGGGTGGCATGTAGGCCACTTTCATATAGTTCACAGCATGCTGCAAAGCAAATGAAGACGGACATGTGGGTGCCAATTTCCCAGGATGAGAGACATTTAGAGACCTAAGTCTAAGATACCCGTCTCATTCACTGATAGGGAACACTGTAAATGCCACCATCATTCATTTGAAGATCATAAAAAGCTCTATCTTACAAATCGCATTTTCTAAAAGCAGGAGGGAAAAGAACAAAGAAATTAAGTGACTACGTCAAGTGCTTGAAGCCAGGCAACTCTGTGAAAGACAGGAGACTTGCATTTTAACCCAGCTCTGCCACAAAGTAGCTGTGTGATATTGGTCAAGCTACTTAAACTTGCGAGGTCTCTGTTTCCTTACCTACAAAATGAAAAAAATAATAGTACTTAGCACATAGGTTGACATACTCATTTAATAACACCTCTAACTACAGTGAGATTCAGCAGCTCAGGGGTAGCTGCTGCCTAAGCCCTCATCATTACTGTGCCTCTAGTCAGGTCTGCAGAGCAGAGGCCACAGGAGCAGGGAGAGGGCTAATGAAGGACTTTGGAAAGCAGTAGATAGCATGCGCTGACTTATGTCCCCCACAAAAAAAAGATACGTTGAAGTCCTAACCCCCAGTACCTCAGCATGTGACCTTACTTGGAAACAGGGTTGTTGCAGATGTAATTAGTTAAGGTAAGGCCATACTGGAGTAGGGTGGGCCCTTAATCCAATATAACTCGTTCCTTATAAGAAGAGAGAGACTCAGGGAGAACACAGCCATGGCGTGACAGAGGCAGAGTGGAGTGATGATCTACCAGTCAAGGAATGTCAGATTGCCAGCAAACCACTAGACGATGGAAAGAGGTAAGGTAAGACCCCACTTCTCCCCGACCAAACAGGGTTTTGGAGGATGGTGGCCCTCCTGAGACCTTGGTTTCAGACTTCTAGCCTTCTAGCCTCTAGTTTCAGAACTGTAAGACAATACATCTCTGTTCTTTTAAGCCACCTAGTTTGTGGTACTGGGCTATAGCAGCCCTAGGAAACTAAGATGGTAGGATATTGGATGAACTTTGATGGAGTAAAAACATATGCACCAGGTCCCTAAATCAGAGCCCTAAGCCAGGGACCTAAACTGATGCAAAAGACTGTGTTGAACTATAACAAGATTTTACAATCATATCCAGCTTGATCAGTATTTTCAAATGTTACATGTCACTTGCTTAATGACATCAAGTATTTGTTGCTTGTGACATATGTCAAAGGTCAATACTCTCAAGTGCAATGTTAGGAGCACCGTACCTTCTCAGAGGACACTTCCATCATGTTTTTCAACATCTGAGCATAGCATCATACCTGAGTGAATGACTTCAACCCTGAAGCTGCAGGGTTTTTGGTTAGCCTTGGTATGCTGTCTACCATGAATAATTTCCCAGCATCCAAGTGTCTAAATAAAAATACAAGAGAACACATCAGCTAACTTTCCCAGTAAGAAAAATTAAATCAAATAGTAGCCCACAACCAAATTTTTTGAAGCTAAAAGTACTCACTGTAGGAAGAAATCAAATGTTCCATCTTTATATTCTCTCTTTATATCAAGGCGGGGGGAGGTTCTAGCCTTAAGTCTAGTATCATGAATGCCATTCTCATCATGACTGCAGAAAGTATGTACAGAATTTCTGCTCTGACATGATGAAAGGGAATCTAACTACAATAAGATGTAGTTAGATACTCATCCTAAAAACGTTTCCTCACTATCCTTTGGTAGATAATACAAATCTAAGGTATATTCATGATATTTTCTGGATTGGAATCAGAGAATATGACCACTTTTGTGGGCTGCAATATCTAAAAATAAAGCGATGAAGACTCAGTACATTTTACTAAAGAGAAAAAAAGTATTCTCTTTAGAAAAAGGGATTAAAGACTGTTTTAAGCCTCCCTAAGCTGAAGACACTACAAGCTGCAGGCCACTTGCCAATTAATATAGCTTTTGAAGGGAGGTATGAGACAAGTTTGAGATTAGAATAAATGCTGAATTGAATATAAGTTCATGTGTGACCAACAAAGCAAGTGAACCACAGTAGTATACACTGACACTTTCAACTCAATTCTAGAACGCAACCCTCAACTAATAGCCCAGGTGATGACTCTTCGTAGAGATACCTGCGGCTAGAGGAGAAAAATGGAGGAGTGGTTACTGTGTAGAGCAGCTCCCTGTCATATGATTCTGTATCTACAAAATGTAGATGTTTCTTAGTGATATACGCCACCTCCGTTTCCTTAACAACCAAATGTCGAGAAACTCCAGGAACCTCTTTTGGAAGCTGGTCATCTACTGGAGTGATATGGATTGTCACCACCTGGAAAGAAATTATCTTTACCATTAATTTGAAATACCAAAAAGACACCAAAGAAAGCCACCCCACTATCATCCAGTCACAGTTATGATTTTCAAAACCTGCCATTTTGTAAAACACTTCCAGTGAAAAGATTGGGGAGTTATCAGGAACGTGAAAAATGGAACATTCTCCACCCATTTTTCATTCTAACTTAAGAATATGATTATCACAATTATAGTTAATGCAGTCATGAGTGCTATAGAATAGGCATATAATACACAAAATATGTTCCTGGTTTTACTTCTACACCTCCCTTTACCAGCAACCTGGGCTTTCTCTTCCTCTTTCCACTCAGTTATAGATCCTGGAAACCTCGACATTACTTTTGGTTGCTCTTTCTCTACCCACATATAACACATCACCAAGTCCCAGAGTTTGTACTTAAAAAATTTTCTAAACAGTGACCACACCCTAGTCCCACAGCTGTCATTCACACTGTTCCTGACTTTACTCCAGTTTTCATAATTTCCTTACATCATCACAACGCTTTCCATCAGCCCTAACTCCAATAACTCATTTTGACTTTTCATACCTCTGGTGTTATCTTTTAAAAAATACAAGTCAAATCAGGTTATTCACTTCCTCAAAAATCTATAAAAAGATACAAATGAAGTTATCGACAAAACAGAAATAGACCCACAGACATAGAAAACAAATTTATGGTTACCAAAGGGGAAAGGCAGGGGAGGGATACATTAGGAGGCTGGGATTAACACATACACACTACTATATATAAAATAGATAACCAACAAGGACCTACTGTATCACACAGGGAACTACACTCACTATTTTGCAATAACCTCTACGGGAAAAGAATCTAAAAAAGGATATATATATATATATATATATATATATATATATATATGAATAACTGAATCACTGTGCTGTACCCCTGAAACTAACACACTGTAAGTCAACCATACTTCAATAAAATTTTTTTTTTTTTCAATAAAATTTTTTAAAAAAGAAAGTTAAAATAAAAATCTTAACCCCCCCAGGAGGGATAGAATTATTCAAACTCCTTAGCATGGTATTCAAGACCCCTCACAGTTTAAACACACTCTTTATTTCAACTTTATCTTTTATGACCTTTCAACATTAATCCAGCATCCTGATTGCACTCAGTGGACCCAGACCTAGTCCTCAAACATGCCTCTATGCTCTGAATCCTGTTGTTCCTTCAGTCTGGAATGGTTTTCTCCTGCTCTCTCCAGCAACCTGAGTCTTTCTTACCCTTGAAGGTTCTTCTTGAAACGTTCTCCAGTTTCTCAGTTGGAATTAATTTTTCCTGAATTTTGGTTATCCCTTGATAAACATCATTATTTCACTGTCTTGTATTATTAGTTAGTAGTTTACATGTAAATCTCTCCTAGACTGAAAGTTCCACGAGGAGGATCATAGTATAGTGCAAACCACATGGAATTTGGCAGTGAACAGACAGTTAAAGTCCTGGGTAAACCACTTAGTAGCTGTTACTGATCTTGAACAGGTTCACTCAACTTTTTTGAGTGTCAATTTTCCTATCTGTAAATTAAGCATAATATCAACAACCTCACAGAATTTTATGAGGATCAAATATTACCATGAAGATAAAATGTCTGGCATATATTATGTGCTCAACAAATACTTTGTTCATTTCTATAGCTCCACCATATCTGGCACGGTATTTTGTAGGTAGGAGGCACTTTATAGGTGTTTCCTCACTGAATGAGTCAACATGCCCTGTTTGTGATGTTAAGAATTTTCTCAAACATTCATAGGTTTGGATCTTGCAAGAGGGAAAGGAGACTTTGCCAAACAGCTTTTTACCATCACATTTATTTTTTTTTTACAATAATCCATGATTGGCTGGAAGAAAGCAATTACTCTCTCTTGAAATGGTACATTTGCTTGGCATCGTGAGTCGTTGCACAGCCTGATGCATGAAAGTATTCTGACTCTGGTTTTGATTTATTTTAATATTGTCACGGAAGTACAGATCAGCAATGCCAATTTTTTCTAAGATAATGGTGTTCACAATAACCAATTTGAAAATGAAGAGAATTTCTTTTTTAAGTTAACATACAAAGCAAAAACTAAAACATGGTTAAGCTTTTGCTATGATACAAAAAAGACTGGAACATCAGCTCAGCCACCTACAAACTTTGCTGCCTGGGACAAATAATTTAACCCTTTTGGGGCTCAGTTTTTCTCTCTTTACACTGGGAATAATAAGGATGACTATTATAGTGAAGTGCTGTCAGGATCAAATGAGATAGCTGATAGCACAGTGAGTACCTGGTAGTAGGTGCTCAATAAATTAATTCCGTCTCCATCCTTCATTACTTTTACAAAAGCATACAGCATATTTACTATTCCATTATGAAGCATTTCATTAATTAGAAACTAAACTCAGTAATCAAAACAAAGGAACACAATGACAGTCATTTCTCCAGTTCCTGGAATCTGTGTCATGATTTTTTTCCAGTTACAGTTTTTTGCTAATCTCTAAAGTTCAGAAATTCTCTATGGGACATCCCAGCCATGGTGTGGATCAGTGAAGCTCCATTTAATTGAAAAACTAGATTTAATAAGGAAACAATAGTTATTGTGCCTTCAAAGAGACCATTTTCTATGCTAATTTATTCTCCAGTGTGTTCTTTGTGCAAAAAGAATGTACAAGCATGCTTTTCTATACCCCAGTAGTAATTCATGGTGGGCACATTTTTCAACATGCTTTCTGATCGCTTAAGTTGATGTGACTTTACGTATTTATGCATGTCCAAATAATTATTGTGTCTGCGTTCTGCAGGCGAGAAAGATCCTATTTTAACAAACTCCATAGAGAAAGTGTTCTCATTTTTACTGAAATTTGGTTGTAAAAAAGACCTAATTAAATATCCATTCCCACAAAGTGGAAAACTAGGGCCCATACTAGGCACTGGGCTCTTGCTTGTTGCCTTCCTCTACATGCATCCAGTCTACTTATGGCCACAAGCACCCACAGACAGATCTGCAGGGAACTGGCACATAAAGTAATAAATCAGTATATAAAATGACAACCACTAAACTTGACCCTCAGAATACAGCTCACAATATGATACTCCACTGGCTACTATCTGCCTTCCTTGTAGACCTGGGTTCTTGATCCCTTCTCTGCACTGAGCTTTGCTTTCTGCCTGATTCCTTCTTTTGCATCTTCCTTTGAGATGATCCAGTGCTATTTCTCACCCCCAGGAGTTATTTCCAATGCTAGTTTTGCCCACTCCCCTTTCCGGTCTGACTTCTGATAAATGCCCACTCTGGGTGCCTGTTCTCTCCTCTGGTCATGTTGCACTCCTTCCTCCCACTTTGCCCCCAGGCCTTTGTGGCATCTGCTCCTTTCTTCCTGTTTCTTAGTCCTCTTTCTCCATTTCTCTTCTATCCTCAGGTTTCGCTCTCCATTTACTGCTAACGTTACTCTATTTTTCTTTTTTTTCCTTTTTCTGGTCAGGACTACTTTACATACAATGAACTCCATTCAGTTTAAGTATATAATTTGATGAGTTTTGACAATCTTATATACCTGTCAAGGCACCACCATGGTTAAGATACAGAATATTTTCTATGGATTTACTGGTATTTTTGGTTGGTTTGTTTGATAGTATTTCATCGTATAGATATAGTTTTTTAAACCAGTCTTCTGTTAATAAGCACTTGGGTAGTGATACAAACAATTCTGTAATAACCTAAGAAAATATTTTTTAAAAGCAAATTGAGGGCTTCCCTGGTGGTGCAGTGGTTGAGAGTCCGCCTGCCGATGCAGGGGACACGGGTTCGTGCCCCGGTCCGGGAGGATCCCACGTGCCGCGGAGCGGCTGGGCCCGTGAGCCATGGCCGCTGGGCCTGCGCGTCCGGAGCCTGTGCTCCACAACGGGAGAGGCCACAGCAGTGAGAGGCCTGCGTACCGCAAAAAAAAAAAAAAAAAAAAAAAAAAAAGCAAATTGAGTAGGTGAGGCTTTATTTGATGACAGTCATGACAACCAAGGTAGAAAGAGAGGGGGGTTCTTGCTAACATCTTGTAGATGTGCAGGTAGATCTCTCAGTAGGAGTATCTAGATGGAAAAGATGAGAAGTAAGAAGCATCTCCACTTATGTAACTTCCTTCCTGTTTTAAATAGATTCTCACCTGAGATCTTTGATTTCTGCCCCTATGAAAGGAGGTTTTCTCACAGTATGGCCAAAACAATCCTGGGCCTGAGTTTAATCTTCAGTGACTGGGGAACCTTCTGATCACAAAAGCTCCCATCAAGTAACCATTTCATCTGTACTTGTAGTTGAACAGCTGAAAGTTACAGATTTTGTTGAATATTTTAAATACATTTATATTTGTAAGACATGACTGGATACTCATCCACATTGAAGATGCAGTCATCAAACAGACCAGCTGATCATTTGAGTCCCTTAAAAATTGGAGCTTCAGTGATGATATCAGGGTTTTACAACACAGTAATTCTTAACAGCGCACACACATACAAAATATTTGTTTTGTTGTTATGCACACAACTAATTCCTGAAAACTCTGAAAACTAAAGCTTTACACTTATTACTTCCGCATCTTACTCCTTCCCCAGTCCCTGCCACATGTCTGGGTCTTCTTATTTCCCCCTCATTTCAATAAAAGTTAAAAGAACCAGAGTTTATTCTGGAACCAACACACATTTCTGGAGGTTCTACTCTGAGTCAGATACCAAGATCTAAAGGCAGAGAGATGAATAAATCAGGATCCCTGTCATAAATGAGCTCACAGTTGATCCAATAAAATAATGGCCTCACATAGTAATTTGATATCAGATTATATAAAAGGACCAGATGCTCAAGCCTGGGGAAACAGGTATGGAATAGGAGCATCAGAGGATGATTCCTGGAGCAGGTGATTCTATAGCTGAGTGCCAGTCCACAGTCTGAATGAGCTAAAGCTGCCACACATCAGAAGAGGGAGAGCTGGGAAAAAATGGACACTAGATGTACTCTACTAAACATACTGCTACTCCAACAATGAGTTTTAATTGTCCTCAATGAAAAGGCTGTGGCTGGGCTTCCCTGGTGGCGCAGTGGTTGTGAGTCTACCTGCCGATGCAGGGGACACGGGTTCGTGCCCCAGTCCGGGAAGATCCCACATGCCACAGAGCACCTGGGCCCGTGAGCCATGGCCGCTGAGCCTGTGTCCGGAGCCTGTGCTCCGCAACGGGAGTGGCCACAACAGTGAAAGGCCCTCGTACAGAAAAAAAAAAAAAAAAAAAGGATGTGGCTAATCTCGTCTATTCTTAAGAGACCATATGACAGATGTGGAGGATAATCTAGTCCAAAACGGATGAAGGCTGAGACTAAAGCAATGACGGTGGGGTGGGGAAGTAGAGACAGATGAGAGCAATTTCTCAAGTAGATTTATTAAGATTAGCTGACCAACTGGTTATGCAGATACGCGAGAGAAAGGGGGTAGGGATGACTTCAAAGATTCTAGTTATAGTGGTTTCATGCAAATTTTCAGGGAAATATGCTAAATGTCTTGTGAACATGTTGAGTTTAAACTGAATGCAGAGGTCTGCCGGAGCCAACGAGAACAGCCACCCGACTTCACCGCCACCTGGAGACGGCTGGCTGCAGCCGCCCACCAGCCAGAGGGGGCACCTTCAAGATGGCGGAGGAGTAAGACATGCAGATCACCTTCCTCCCGACAAATACATCAAACTACATCCACATGTGGAACAACTCCTACAGAACAGCTACTGAACACTGGGAGAAGACTTCAGACTTCCCAAAAGGCAAGAACCTCCCCACGTACCTGGCCATGTGGCCGACAGGATATGGGTACTCTGGCCGGCTGCCACCCTTAGCATCTGAGGTGGGAGAGCCAAGTTCAGGACACTTGTCCACCAGAGGCCTCCAGGCCCCACATAATATCAAACAGCGAAAGCTCTCCCAGATATCTCCATCTCAACGCTAAGACCCAGCTCCACTCAATGACAGGCAAGCTGCAGTGCTGGACACCCTATGCCAAACAACTAGCAAGACAAGAACACAATGCCACCCATTAGCAGAGAGGCTGCCTAAAATCATAATAAGGTCACAGACACCCCAAAACACACCACCAGACACAGTCCTGCCCACCAGAAAGACAAGATCCAGAGTCATCCACCAGAACATAGGCACCAGTCCCCTCCACCAGGAAGACTACACAACCCACTGAACCAACCTTAGTCACTGGGGGCAGACACCAAAAACAACAGGAACTACGAACCTGCAGCCTGCAAAAAGGAGACCCCAAACACAGTAAGTTAAGCAAAATGAGAAGACAGAGAAACACACAGCAGATGAAGGAGCAAGGTAAAAACCCACCAGACCAAACAAATGAGGAGGAAATAGGCAGTCTACCTGAAAAAGAATTCAGAATAATGATAGTAAAGATGATCCAAAATCTTGGAAATAGAATGGAGAAAATACAAGAAACGTTTAACAAGGACCTAGAAGAACTAATGAGCAAACAAACAGTGATGAAAAACACAATAAATGAACTTAAAAATTCTCTAGAAGGAATCAATAGCAGAATAACTGAGGCAGAAGAACGGATAAGTGACCTGGAAGATAAAATAGTAGAAATAGCTACTGCAGAGCAGAATAAAGAAAAAAGAATGAAAAGAATTGAGGACAGGCTCAGAGACCTCTGGGACAATATTAAGTGCACCAACATTCGAATGATAGGGGTCCCAGAAGAAGAAGAGAAAAAGAGAGTGTATGAGAAAATATTTGAAGAGTTTATAGTTGAAAACTTCCCTAATATGGGAAGGAAATAGTCAATCAAGTTCAGGAAGCAGAGAGTCCCATACAGGATAAATCCAAGGAGAAACATGTCAAGAGACATATTAATCAAACTATCAAAAATTAAATACAAAGAAGAAATAATAAAAGCAGCAAGAGAAAAGCAACAAATAACATACAAGGGAATCCCCATAAGGTTAACAGCTGATCTTTCAGCAGAAATTCTGCAAGCCAGAAGGGAGTGGCAGGACATTTTTAAAGTGATGAAAGAGAAAAAGCTACAACCAAGATTACTCTACCCAACAAGGATCTCATTCAGGTTCGGAGAAATTAAAACCTTTACAGACAAGCAAAAGCTAAGAGAATTCAGCACCACCAAACCAGCTTTACAACAAATGCTAAAGAAACTTCTCTAGGCAGGAAACACAAGAGAAGGAAAAGACTTACAATAACAAACCCAAAACAATTAAGAAAATGGTAATAGGAACATATGTATCGATAATAACCACTTAAATGTAAATGGAATAAATGCTCCAACCAAAAGATACAGACTGGCTGAATGGATACAAAAAGAAGGCCTGTGTATATGCTGTCTACAAGACACTTCAGACCTAGGGACACATACAGACTGAAAGTGAGGGGATGGAAAAAGATATTCCATGCAAATGGATATCAAAAGAAAGCTGGAGTAGCAATTCTTGTATCAGACAAAATAGACTTTAAAACAAAGACTATTACAAGAAGTAAAGAAGGACACTACATAATGATCAAGGGATCAATCCAAGAAGAAGATATAACAATTGTAAATATTTATGCACCCAAAAAAGGAGCACATCAATACATAAGGCAAATGCTAACAGCCATAAAAGGGGAAATCAACAGTAACACAATCATAGAAGGGGACTTCAACACCCCACTTTCACCAATGGACAGATCATCCAAAATGAAACTAAATAAGGAAACACAAGCTTTAAATGATACGTTAAACAAGATGGACTTAGTTGATTTTTATAGGACATTCCATCCAAAAACAGCAGATTACACTTTCTTCTCAAGTGCTCCTGGAACATTCTCCAGGATAGATATATCTTGGGTCACAAATCAAGCCTTGGTAAATTTAAGAAAATTGAAATCGTATCAAGTATCTTTTCCGACCACAACTCTGTGAGACTAGATATCAATTACAGGAAAAAAATCTGTAAAAAGTACAAACACATGGAGGCTAAACAAGCCTAAACAATACGCTACTAGATAACCAAGAGATCACTGCAGAAATCAAAGAGGAAATCACAAAATGCCTAGAAACAAATGAAAATGAAAACATGACGACCCAAAACCTATGTGATGAGCAAAAGCAGTTCTAACAGGGAAGTTTTTAGCAATACAATACTCCCTCAAGAAACAAGAAACATCTCAAATAAACAACCTAACCTTACACCAAAAGCAATGAGAGAAAGAAGAACAAAAAAACCCCAAAGTTAGCAGAAGGAAAGAAATCATAAAGATCAAATCAGAAATAAATGAAAAAGAAATGAAGGAAACAATAACAAAGATCAATAAAACTAAAAGCTGGTTCTTTGAGAAGATAAACAAAATTGATAAACCATTAGCCAGAGTCATAAGAAAAAAAGGGAGAAGACGCAAATCAATAGAATTAGAAATGAAAAAGGAGAAGTAACAACTGATGCTGCAGAAATGCAAAGGATGATGAGAGATTATTACAAGCAACTATATGCCAATAAAAGGCAGCCTCTTCAATACGTAGTGCCGGGAAAACTGGACAGCTACAGTAAAAGAATGAAATTAGAACACTTCCTAACACCATACACAAAAAATAAACTCAAAATGGATTAAAGACCTAAATGTAAGGCCAGACACTATAAAACTCTTAGAGGAAAACATAGGCAGAATACTCTATGACATAAATCACAGGAAGATTCTTTTTGACCCACCTCCTAGAGAAATGGAAATAAAAACAAATAAAAACAAAAATAAACAAATGGGACCTAATGAAACTTAAAAGCTTTTGCACAGCAAAGGAAACCATAACCTGACAAAAAGACAATCCTCGAATGGGAGAAAATATTTGCAAATGAAGCAATTGACAAAGGATTAATCTCCAAAATATATAAGCAGCTCATGCAGCTCAATATCAAAAAAAAACAACCCAATCCAAAAATGGGCAGAAGGGCTTCCCTGGTGGTGCAGTGGTTGAGACTCTGCCTGCCGATGCAGGGGACGCAGGTTTGTGCCCCGGTCCAGGAAGATCCCACATGCCGCAGAGCGGCTGGGCCCGTGAGCCATGGCCGCTGAGCCTGCGCATCCCGAGCCTGTGCTCCGCAACGGGAGAGGCCACAACAGTGAGAGGCCCGCGTACCGAAAAAAAAAAAAAAAAAAAAAAAAATCAAAATTGGGCAGAAGACTTAAATAGACATTTCTCCAAAGAAGATTTACAGATTGCCAACAAATATATGAAAGGATACTCAACATCACTAATCATTAGAGAAATGCAAATCAAAACTACAATGAGGTATCACCTCACACCAGTCAGAATGGCCATCCTCAAAAAATCTATAAACAATAAATGCTGGAGAGGGTGTGGAGAAAAGGGAACCCTCTTGCACTGTTGGTGGGAATGTAAATTGATACAGCCACTATGGAGAACAGTATGGAGGTTCCTCAAAATCTAAAAATAGAACTACCATATGATCCAGCAATCCCACTACTGGGCATATAGCCTGAGAAAGCCATAACTCAAAAAGAGTCATGTACCACAATGTTCATTGCAGCTCTATTTACAATAGCCAGGACATGGAAGCAACCTAAGTGTCCATCAACAGATGAATGGATAAAGAAGATGTTGCACATAAATACAATGGAATATTACTCCGCCATAAAAAGAAATGAAATTGAGTTATTTGTAGTGAGGTGGATGGACCTAGAGACTGTCATATAGAGTGAAGTAAGTCAGAACGAGAAAAACAAATACCATATGTTAACACATATATATGGACTGTAAAAAAAAAAAGGTTCTGAAGAACTTAGGGGCAGGACAGGAATAAAGATGCAGATGTAGAGAATGGACTTGAGGACATGGGGAGGGGGAAGGGTAAGCTGGGACAAAGTGAGAGAGTAGCACTGACATATATACACTACCAAATGTAAAATAGATAGCTAGTGGGAAGCAGCCGCATAGCACAGGGAGATCAGCTCAGTGCTTTGTGTCCACCTAGAGGGGTGGTATAGAGAGGGTGGGAGGGAAACGTAAGAGTGTGGGGATATGCGGATATATGTATACGTATAGCTGATTCACTTTGTTATAGAGCAGAAACTAACACACCACTGTAAAGCAATTATACTTCAATAAAGATGTTAAAAAATAAATAAATCTTCCAAATAGAAAAAATAAATAAAATGAATGTAGAGATGTCAGGTAGAGATGTTGGTATACAACTCTGAGCTGGAGAATATTTAGGAGTCAAAAAATAGGCGGTACATGAAAACAGAGCAAAAGTCTTTCTGTTTCTCTGTTTCTCTCTCTCACTCTCCCTCTCTCCCTCCCTCCTTTTCCCCTCCCTCCCACTCCCCATCCTCCCTTTCTTTCTCTCTCTCTCCACCCTTCCCTTCTTTCTTCCCTCCCTCCCCCTCAACATAGATTAAGAAGATGAATAAAAGTAGAGAAAAATATAATTATGACTTCTTTAGAAGCCCATCCATCATGGGGAATAACTGGATCTATAGAATTCAGCCTGACATATTTGCCAAGATTTAAAAATAATTTTATTTCAATAAAGTTTTCATTACTGTGGTCTTTACTGTAGAGGAAACTGACATCTATGTTTGCGGGTATGAAAAATATGACCTATAAAATATACAATAGCATAAAAGGTAAAAGGAATCCTGAATTTTCTGTTTTTAAAAAGGCCTATAGTTTGCTAAAAACGATACAGTATTCTAGTCAGAAACATAGCTCAGTTTGAGTGGATACAACAAAAGATTTAGAAATAAATCCTATTAATAGTTTCCATTTTGGATTATCAAATCATCTAAGGTCTCAAGCAAAAATGTAATCTAGAAATGGCATAATTTTACGCATTGATGAAAAGAGGAGGCTGTTATTTATAAAGGAATTGATTTCTTTTCAGTCAATGAGCAGGTGAATTGAGAATTTTCTGATTCATTTTCCATTCCCTCTTAATAGGAACACCTACTTCCTTCAGTTTCTGGGCTCTAAACGTCATGCTTCCATTTGTTACCTTTATCTTGGCAGACAGATGAATAGCTCAATCATCTATGCATTGGCTAATGTCAGTGACCATGACACTATGAGATGATATTATATAACCAATAGGGACACTATATGTAGTGGGTACCACTTATTTTCAGAAGCCTTTTTTTCCATCCTTACCACCAATCATCCTCTTCTTGCAAGGAGTCTACCCCTTTAGAGTTGCCCAGACCCTTCCTCATCTGTAATTTGTATAGGATGATGGCTCCTTAAGCCTATTTTTGTATTCTATATATTTAAATAATATCCTTGAGTGGTAGTAAAACTCTTAGTTCTTCAAAAGCAATGATAAATAATAGCTGATATATTTATTGAGTACTTACTATGTGCCAGAAAGTTCTCAATACTTACATGTATTACGTCACTTACCCTCACAATCACTTTATAAGGATGTTGTTTTACAGATAAAGAAACTGAGTCACAGGTCAGTTAATGTCAAGAACAGGACAAAAACAAAGACAGTCTAACTACAGAGCCTATGTTTTAACCACAACACACAAAATAAGCCAGTGGGTTTTTTTGTTGTTATTGTTATGAAGCAAGCAAATTTTGTGAGGTGCTCTTTATAGAAGGGTCGGATGGTTAAATAACCTTGGAAACACTGCATTCATGGTAATTTACATAACTCTGTGGAAAAGTAAGAGAGCAATTATGTTGCAAAGAAACTGACTTAATTTTGCTTACTCCATTGCTTCTCAAACTTGGAGCTTTGAAATCTGTTTTCCTGTAGTTTCTAATTACATCTTCTAGAACTGATATCTGTGGACAAGACTTTGGGAAAGAGTTCAGAGATGGACTCTTACCTGTGGCTCTGAGAGATTTGGAGGTTCATGGCTGTCCCACAGGACAAATTCAAATGAATCTTCAAAGATTTCTCCACCAAAATGACGATAGTAAATGATGCCATTGAACAGATCCATCTGAAGGAAGCCAGGGACAGGATAGCCTATTGGGTCCACAAAATATCACATACCTTTGTAACAGTCTGCCAGGTGTTGGGGTATAATGATATTGGATTTATCTCCAGAAGTTTTCTCAGTCTAGTATGTTGTATGTACCCAAGGAATCCTTTTTTTAAATTGAAGTATAGTTGATTTACAATACTGTGTTAGTTTCAGGTATACAGCAAAGGAATTCAGACATATATATAGAGAGAGATAGATAGATAGATATAGATACAGATATATCCAGATTCTTTTCCACTAAATATTATTAGAAGATACTGAATATAGTTCACTGTGTTATACAGTAAATCCTTATTGCTTATCTATTTTATGTATAGTAGTTCGTCCACGGAATCATTATTAAATGCTTTTATCAAAGCTTATAAATAATAAAGCAGAAAAATTAAAGTTACTACATCTGCCTTAATATATAGAAAAATTAGCATTAGAAAAATATTTTCAAGAAATAGTCTTAACATCAGCCAAGATGGCAGAGGAGAAAGACCCTGAGCTCACCTCCTCTCATGGGCACACCAAAACCACAACTGTCTGCGGAACAGCCATCAGTGAAAAAGGCCAGAACCTACCAGAGGAGAGCTTCTACAACTAAAGATATAAGGAAGGAACAACAAGATGGGTAGGAGGGGCAAAGTCACAAAATAGTCAAGTCCCATACCGCAGGGTGGGCAATCCACAAACAAGAAAATAATGACAACTGCAGAGTCTCTCAAAGGACTAAGAGGTCCAAGCCCCAGCCCAGGGGTCCTGCACTTGGGAAGGTGAGCCTCCAGGGCATATGGCTTTGAAGGCCAGTGGGGTGACTTTTGGGAGTCCCAGAGGGCTGGGGGAAATAGAGACTTCACTCTTAAAGGGTACATAAAGAATCTCTCATGCTCCAGGACCCAGGGAAGAAGCAGTAATTTGATAGAAGCCTGGGTGAGAATCACTTGCTGATCTAGGAGAATCTTCTGGAGAGACAAGAGGCAACTGCAGCTCACCCTAGGGACATAGACACTGGCAACAGCCATTTTGGGAACTTGTTCTACCACATGGATACTGGCACTGGCAAATGCCATTGTGGAATCTTCTCTTTAGCTTATTAGGGTGAAGACCCAGCCCCGACACAGCCCACAGGCCTGTAGACTCCAGTGCTGGGATGCCTCAGGCCAAGCAACTAACTGGGTGGGGACACAGCTTTACCCACCAGCAGACAGGCTGTCATAAGACCTCCTGCATGAACAGCTGCTTCTGGACGTTGCCCTGTCCACCAGAGAGCTCAGGATCCAGCTGCACCCACCACTGGGCAGGTACCAGCTCCAGAATAGCCTGGGCCCCAGCCCCACTCTCCAGGGAGCCTGCGCTAGCCTCGAGACTAGTTTCATCCACCAAGGGGCAGACACTAGCTGAAAGAAAGCCACAGATATACAGCCTGCAGACATGACCTGCCCACTAATAGGCCAAAACCTGCACGGGGACCAACTGGACCATGGTCCTGCCTACTAGCAGACCAACAGAAGCTTTAGGACTCCCTGGACCCTGCACCCAACTGTGTCAGGAAGTAGTCCCACCCACCAGTAATCCAAAACCAGCTCTAGGACCCCTGCAAGCAGACTCCAGGACCTGGCTCTGCCCACCAGTAGGCCAGCATTAGCACCAGGACCTGGTTCAACACACCAGTGGGTGGGTAACAGCCCTGGAGTCTCCTGGACCTTGACTCAACCCAACAATGAGCCAGCACTAGCCCCAGTGCCCCCTGGGGTTCTGTAGTCAGCACCACCTTGTGACCCGGTCCCACCAACCAGCAGTCAGCAACCTCTACACAAGGCAGGGCCTGGCAACCAACTGGACAGGGGGCAAATCAACCCTACAAGACTGCCTACATAGTCAGCCCACCACAAGAGAAGGACACACTCAGTCCTCATTGGGGGAACCCCTAGAGCATATAGCTCAGGTGATGAGAGGGGGATGTGCTGCTGGGACACACAGGATGTCTCCTTCAAAAGGCTACTTCTCCAAGATTGGGAAATGTAACTAACCTACCAGATACATAAAAATAAAAACAGCAACCTAGGCAAAATAAGGCAACAAAGGAACAGACGTGTTTCTAACAAACAAGATAAAACCTCAGAAGAAGAACTAAGTGAAGCGGAGATAGGCAATCTACCTGAGAAAGAGATAAGGGTAGTGTGATGATAAAGATGATCAAAGAACCCAAGAAAAGAATGGATGCATAGAACAAGAAGTTAGAAGCTTTTTAACAAAGAGTTAGAAAATATGAAGAACAACCAAACAGAGATGAAGAATACAATAACTGAAATGAAAAATACAGTACAAGGACTCAACAGTAGACTAAATGATACAGAGGAAATGACTAGGAAGCTGGAAGACAGAGTAGTGGAAATCACTGATGCTGAACAGACAAAAGAACAAAGAATGAAAAGAAATGAGGACAGCTTAAGAGACCTCTGGGACAACCTCAAGCACACTAATATTCACATTATAGGGGTCCCAGAAGGAAAAGAAACAGAGAACCTATCAACATATTTGCAGACATAATAGATGAAAACTTCCCTAACCTGGTAAAGGAAACAGATATCTAAGTGTAGGGAGTACAGAGAGTCCTATACAGGATTAATTCAAAGAGGAACACACCAAGATATACTGTAATTAAAATGGCAAAATTGGGACTTCTGGTGGTCCAGTGGTAAAGAATCAGCCTTCCAATGCAGGGGATGCGGGTTCGATCCCTGGTTGGGGAACTAACATCCCACACACCACGGGGCAACCAAGCCCACACACAACAACTACAGAGCCCATGTACCCTCTAGCCCACTTGCCACAACTAGAGAGAGAAAACCCACATGCCACAACTAGAGGGAAGCCCGAGCACTGCAACGAAGAGACCGCGCGCCATAATTAAAAGATCCAGAGTGCCTCAACAAGGATCCCGTGTGCTGCAACTAAGACCTGACGCAGCCAAAAAAACTAATAATGATAAGGAAAATAAGTAAATAAAATAAATATTTTTAAAACTATAAAATAAAAATAAAATGGCATAATTAAAGATAGAGAGAGAATATTAAAAATGGCAAGGGAAAAGCAACAAGTAACATACAAGGGAACACCCATAAGGCTATCACCCGAATTTCAACAGAAATTCTGCAGGCCAGAGGGAGTGGCACGATATATTTAAAGTGATGCAAAGGAAAAACCTACAACTAAGAATATTCTACCCAGCAAGGCTCATGTTCAGATTTGATGGAGAGATCAATAGCTTTACAGACAAGCAAAAGCTAAAAGAGTTCAGCTTAACAAGAAATGTTGAAGGACTTCTCTAAGAGAAAAAGAAAATACCACAACTAGAAACGTGAAAACTGCAAAAGCAAAATGCTCATCGGTAAAGGCAAACACACAATATAAAGGTAGTAAACCATCCACACACACAGATAGGAGGAAGATTAAAAGACAAAAGTAGTAAAATCATCCACATCCACAATAAGCAGTTAAGGGATATACAAAAAATTAGATGTACTATATGACATCAAAAACAGTAGCTGTAGGGGAGGAGAGTACAAATGCAGAGTTGTTAAAATGTATCTGAAATTAAGAAACTAATGAAAGAAATTGAAAACAACACAAACAGATGGAAAGATATACACTGTTCATGTACTGGAAGAATTAAAATTATTATAACGACCATACTACCCAAGACAACATACAGATTCAATGCAATCCCTATTAAAATATCAACGGCACTTTTCACATAACTAGAACAAATAATTTTAAAATTTGTATGGAAACACAAAAGACCCTGAAGTGCCAAAGCAATCTTGAGAAAGAAGAACAGAGCTGGGAGGAACCACACTCCCTGACTTCAGACTGTACCACAGAGCTACAATAATCAAAACAGTATGATACTGGCATACAGCAGACACATAGATCAATAGAACAAAATAGAGAACCAGAGATAAACCCATGCATTTATGTTCAATTAATCTACGACAAAGGAGACAAGAATATACAATGGAGAAAAGACAGTCTCTTTTCCTAATCACAAATGGTGCTGGGAAAACTGGACAGCTACATGTAAAAGAATGAAATTAGAACATTCTCTAACACCATATAAACAAAATAAACTCAAAGTGGATTAAAGACCTAAATGTAAGATCTGAAACCATAAAACTCCTACAAGAAAACAAAGGCAGAACACACTTTGACTTAATTTATAGCGATTTTTTTGGATCTGTCTCCTAAAGCAAAAGAAACAAAAGCACAAATAAACAAATGGGACCTAGTTAAACTTAAAAGCTTTTGCACATCAACAAAACAAAAAGACAACCTATTGAATGGGAGAAAATATTGCAAATGATATGACCAATAAGGGGTTAATATCCAAAATATACAAACAGCTCATATAACTCAACAGCAAAAAAACAAACAACCTGATTAAGAAATGGCAGAAGAACTGAGTAACCATTTTTCCAAAGACATACAGATTGCCAACAAGCACATGAAGATGCTCAACATCACTAATCATCAGAGAATTGCAAATGAGATATCACTTCACACCTGTCAGAATGGCTATCATTGAAAAGAACATAAATAACAAATATTGGCAAGGATGTGGGGAAAATGGAACCTTGTACACTGTTGGTGGGAATGTAAATTGGTGAGCCTTTGTGGAAAACAGTATGGAGGTTTCTTAAAAGACTAAACATAGAACTACCATATGTCCCAGCAATTCACTCCTAGATATATGACTGAAAAAAATGAAAACACTAATTTGAAAAGATATATGCACCCCAATGTTCATTGCAGCACTATTTACAATAGCCAATACATGGAAGCAACCCAAGTGTCCATCAACAAATGAATGGACAAAGAAGATGTGGTGTGTATACACACACACACACACACACACACACACACATATATACATACAATGGAATACTACTCAGCCATTAAAAAGAATGAAAGTTTGCAACAATGTGGATGGACTTAGAGGGTATTATGCTAAATGAAATGTCAGAGAAAGACAAATAATGTATGATATCACTAACACATGGAATCTAAAAAATACAACAAACTAGTGAATATAACAAAAAAGAAACAGACTCACAGATATAGAGAACAAACTAGTGGCTACCCATGGGGAGAGTGAAGGGGGAGGAGCGATATAGGCATATAGGATTAAGAGGTTCCAACTACTATGTATAAAATAAATAAGCTTCAAGATATGTTGTACAACATGGGAAATATAGCCAATATTTTATAATAACAATAAATGGATTATAACATTTAAAAATTGTGAATCACTATGTTATACACCTGAAACATATAATATTGTACATCAACTATATCTCAATTTTTAAATAATTAATTAATTAAAAATAAAATTAAATGTTTAAAAAAAGAAACAGTCTTAAGTAAAACTGCTTGATACCTATTTTGTCAAGCTCCTGACCTACCTACTTCAAAAAGTAGTTATGAAATTATTCTAACAAAATGTAAATAAATGTTATTCATGAAATTTCTTTATCAATAATCTAGAATAGGTCAAACATATCTCTTCAACCTTATTTGTTCTCTTACCTTGCACAGCAGACTAAGTTTTTCACAGTGTAATGGTTATCTTGAGGCCCAGCTCTGGAACTTTCTAGATTCCATATGGATAGATCAACTTAACCTAAATCTCAGGCTTCCCATCTACGAAATGGTAATAATAATAATAGAATCTTACCTCATAAACCTGATGCCTCCCTTAGCACAAATTCTAACACAAATGATCTTAACTGCCCAGAACTTACCTATCAGTCCTGGTGCTGGCTTCTTCATAATCTCTCCAGCCTGCGGGGGTTTCGTGATATTAAAGAAGATGTAGTCATCACTGGAGTCCATGTCTGAAGCTCTCAGCTTGGAACCCTGGATCAGTATGGTCTGCCCCTCCTCCAGTTCAATCACAACATTGGTTATGAGGAATGGTGGACTATCATCTTTGGGCAAGATGTTGATGGGAAACTTATGTCGGATGCTGTGTTGGCCGTCAAATATCCTGAAGACCACAAAGTCTTTGGTGGAGTCACTGTCATCATGATGATATTGAACGACTCCAGCCTGAAGGTCAGCCACGGTGAAGAGAAACCCCTTCCCCCCTGATGGAAAGAACAGAGGTGGAGCGGAATGAAAAAGGTGTGGAGGCAGCAGGTTAGTGAAAGCAGCACTGCAGGAGAGGGTGTGAAATGGAAAGTGGTGCAGCCAATGCTTCCCTCGCCTGGAAAAACCATAGATTGTTTAGTGGGTTCTGGGGCTCCAAAGACCTGGTTTTGAATACTGGCTGTAATACTTATTAGCTGGGTGGACTTGGGCAAGGTATTTAATTTATTTGAGACTCATCTATAAAACAGAGATAATAATACCTACCTAACATTCCCTCTTAAGGATGAGAGAACTCAAACAACAGTGTACCTACAATAAGTATTACTTGCTCTTCGACTCATTATCATCATCTGACAGCACTTCTTAGAGTCGTGGTCTCGAACTAGCAGCATCAGCACCATCTGGGAAGTCATTATAAATGCAGGTTCTCAGGTCCTACCCCAGACCTACTGAATTAGAAATTCTGCTGGTGGGTCCCAGCAATTTATGTTTTACCAAGCCCTTCAGGAGTCTAATGCATGCTAAAGTTTGAGAATCACTAGCTTAATGAGCAAGAGCTAGAGCTCTGGTAGCAAATGGCCTGGGTTTGAATCCCAGCTCGGCCATTTTCCAGACAGACAAGTCAACTTCTCTAAGTCTCAGGTTCCCATTTGCAAAGTGAGTGTAATAATAGTACCTTGCTTCATAAAGCTGATGTGAGATAAAGTATGTAGAATGCTTTGTACGATCTGGCACAGAGTAAATGCTTAATGAATGTTTACACTATTTTCTTCCTCTGAGCCAGAACATCATTGCATTATGGGCTATGACTCTCCACTTCATTTCTATAGTACTGATAAACATAGCTTCACTCTGCACAAACTATTACAGTTCTTGATGGCAGGTGTCCTATTTCTTTCCCCACTCCATATGGTTTTATGGATTAAACATGAGTATAATGAACACTATGAGTTACTTGCCCAACAGGAACTTTCTGTTTCTTCCTCAGTACAAGAATCCTAGTTTTATTTAGAATGGTAATATGACTATTTAAAAATACTCAGGTTCCCAGACTCTGTTGCACCTAGGGGGATAGTATGTAACTTGATGAGAGATATAATCAGACTTCATTGTATCAGGCTCCTAGGAAAAGTTGTAAAATAGAGCAAACTTAGATGGCCTAATTTTTTTTATTGTTCCTTCTCTTTCTTCCTTCCCCTAACACTGATTAAAAGCCTAGAGGTGTAGGCACCATCCTGTGACCACTGACAGAGCAGAAAAGAGCCGCTGGCATCATGGATACAGAATACCTACCTCCGTGCAACTTGTCACAAGGAGAGAGTGACTCCTGAATTTTTAAGCTGCTGTAGTTGTGTTTTCCTTACATGCAGTTGAACATCCATCCTAACTAATACATCCAGCTTAAGCTAAACTCTCATTGTCTTGGGATTAGGCAAGAGAATTTATCATTTTATTTTTGATTTTATTTTTTTCAGAATTTCCTAATCACAAACAATGATAAATAAGAGCTCTCTTTCTACTTTGCAGTTTGGTAAACTAAGAGGATAATAGAATTAAATCCTCTGAGCTCATTACAAGAAATGGACTATATTATCATTAAGTATGGATATTTTTATTAGGGCCATTACCTTGTTAACTACCATCCGTATAACTATAAATTCATTTCTTTTAAACCACAGCAACTGCTACTAATAACATAATAGCATAATTATTACTAATTAAAAAACATAAGTTTTTCTGTTTTTCACTGCATTTCTCTGAAGCAGAGAAATGAAAAGGAAATATTTTGTCTTTGAACTGGGATAAGATAATCAGTTAAGGAGTATATTTAGAAGGAGCCCTACATGGCTCCAGAAAGCAAATCTGAGATTTAAACAATGACCCAAGTACAAAAGACCATTCATAAAATGTCATCCATTGATTTGAGCATCCTAATACAAAAGCCAATGGTTTCAAGATCTCCGGATCTGGAGCTTATGATAATTCATTTAGAAATGAAGCTCAAGAGATACTACACATATCCTGTTAAATATGATTTGCTTTTGGAGAAAATACTTCTTGGGTTTTTTTCTAAGTTACAAAGTTTGTTCATTCACCTCTCAGAGTAAGCTGTCCGTGCTGCAGGCCATCCACAATGACTACCTGGACAGCATGAATGTCATCATTGTCAACAATCTGAAACTGTTCCCAAGTGATGGCCCGAGACTGTCCCTCTAGGAGATTCAGACCTACAAGAGAAAGCACAAAAAGTGTCCTGGAAAGTTCTATGACATGCCAAGATGCCTACTTTAAGACAAGATTAAAGAATTTTCACTCACAAAACTAGGTAAAAACTGTATCTTCAAAAGCTTCTCAAGAAACTGGAATTTAGTGTTTATTTTAAGTAATATTTTTACTATTAGTACTATTGACTCCAACCTGACAACTGGTTCCTTATGACATATCCTTTAGAGGCATGATGGTGCCAAAAATAAATATTAGAAGGAAATAACAGATGTTATGCTCACAGTGGTCTCTAGTTCAAAAAGGTCCACAAGGAATTTTTCAAAGGCTGCATTCACATATTTCAAGTGGGCAAGAGTCAGAAGTGCTTTTACACATAAATTATAAGAGCATAAGTATCCCACGGGATACAGAATTCAAGTGGTTAAATACACAAATACAGTCACTGTGCTAGGGAATATTTAATGATGTTAGACAGGAAAGGTCTGACACTTTATAATGAGGGCTGTGTTTTAATCTAGACTCTAATAAGGAAGGGACTTTTATAACTAAAGAAATTAAAAATAAAACCTTCTCCTTGGACCCAGCACGCTGGAGGGAAAATGGGGAGAGAATGCGTGCATCTCAGAGCAAGAATACAGGTTCCAGACTGAACACTGCCGTTAGAGACAGGCAGCATCATCAACCATTCCCATTACCCAGTAGAGCTGGGGGCCAACAGACTGAAGAGACTCGCGAAAAGGAGAAAGCCTTTTAAAGAAGCAAGGTGATGAAATTTAAAGGCAGTGCACTGGTGGACCCAGTTAATGCTTCCCCTCAAATCTACCCAGCTCCCCTTCCTCCTGATGCTGACCATGTGCCTGCTTTCTAGCTGCAGCAGCTCCAATAGGCTTCCCACAGTCCCCACATTGTAAAGCCCTGGCTGCCACCACTGCCTCATCTTCTGATGTTGCTGCCCTCAACTGCCCACCAGACGAGGTTTTGGCGTGACCTTCCCTGTGACCATGGCCAGGTCCCACACCATGGGACTCAAGGAGTTTGTACAGTGCTATTAAGAAGAGCCAGGTAACACGACCTAGGCATGTGGGGAGTTAACATTCAGTGAGGCAAACTGACCAGGGTGAGAGAGGAGATGGAAGGAGCTGACATGTGTTTGTTCACACTTTCTCAACCCCACCCCTGACTCTTCCCACACAGAGTGGGTTCATCTCCTACTGGAGATATCAGCACTATCGAGCAATCAGCTTTATTTTCTTGTAAACCTATGACCAGCTCAGTCACACCACCTTTTTATTTGCTGCCCCCAAACCCCCAACTTCCCTTCCCCTTACTCTAGTTTTCAGTAAAGCGTTAGCGCATGTAATCTGCCTAAGGGGCTGTTTGCTATGGTACCTGGGCTAAGACATATGGCATATTGAAAGAAAGAGAGAAAGAAAGGAAGGAAGGAAGGAAGGAAGGAAGGAAGGAAGGAAGGAAGGAAGGAAGGGAGGAAGGGAGGAAGGGAGGGAGGGAGGGAGGGAGGGAGGGAGGGAGGGAGGGAGGGAGGGAGGAGGTAGTAGCGGGGAGAGAAATAAGGATGGGTAGAAGGAAGGGAAGCAGGGAAAGAGGGAGAGAGGGAGGACAAGCACATATAAAGAATCTCTGCGACTGGTAATAAGGGTTTTGAAGCCAAGAGTGCACAGTACAGCACAGGACAAGGCATCATGGGATGCAGGAGAGGAGCAAGTGAGAACACTAGAAATTTATACAGCAAGACAGTAATGGTGGTTATGTCTTCGTGGTGGAGTAATGAGTGATTTTATTCACCCACTATTATTTCATTCATTTATTCATTACTATCAACTCATTATTATTTATCCTACTTATTGTGCTTTCCAAGTTTTCAATGATGAACTTAAGTTCATAATAAATAAAATTTCATTTAAAAAAGAATTCTGGTGTCCAAACTAGTCAAAACCAGATTTGGAGCTCTTAACAAGCCTGGTTTCACAGATCACATACACATATGCAGACCATTAAGCCTCTACACTCAAGCAATAATGTAATTAATATTTGATTATTACTAAACTTTAGATCACTAATTCATTCTTTTCTCTCATTATCCCTCAAACAGAGGTAGAGTAGTACAGAGAGCCAGATTATAAATCAAGGATGCCCAACCAACGTTGTCCATCTCTACTGAAACTCACATACATACAAATACACACACATGGTATGTTACCCATATGCAAGCACACACACATACACACACACAAGCACAAGAGGTAATCGGTTTAAGCTGCCACCTGAGTATTTAAATCACACAGACATTTTCTGTGTTAACTGAACCTACCAACACTGTTTATAAGTATGTTTTGAATGCTCTTGATGGTATTAATGGGAAAGGAAAAAAAATCATTTACATTTCACATTTACATTTTATCTAAATATATACATTGCATTTTAAATCTACTCAGGAATGAGAGGCAGTGCAAAGCCTTCTCTTAAAAGAAATAAAGCAGGAGGAGGTCAAGATGGCAGAGTAGGAAGATGCAGAATTCACCTCCTGTCCTCCTCCCACCCCTGTGAATGCATCAAAAATACATCTACATGTGGAGCAATTCTCACTGGAAATGGACTGGAGACTGACAGAAAGACCCTTATGCAACCAAGGCTATAAGAAAGATCCACATGGAGTTGGGTAGGAAAGGAAGAGAATCAATCAGGTTGGAACCTGCACCCCTAGGAGGGGACACAGAAGAGGAGGGGGATTACAAGGGTGGAGATATCCCTGGGGAGTGGCTTGAACCATATACTGGGTCCCCCAGCCCTGGGGTCCAACAGTGGGAGGACGAGTGCCCTTAGAAGGTTTGAAAACCAATAGGACTGACAACAGGGCTGTAAGAAATCTAGACTCTGCTCATGAAGAACACACACATTCTCGCTCACTCCCATGACAAGAGAGAGAAAGCAGATTGAAACTGCCCAGGACTCTGGCTGGTTTCCCACAACTGCCTCAGTGCGTGCCCTGGCCCATGCCAGGCACCCTTTCCAACCCCTCTTGCTCTGAGGCACAGTTCCCCACTAGAACCAGGGCTGCCACAGCTGAGGAGAGAGCACAGTTGCGGGGGAGGGAGCTGGCTTGAGCCCAACCCAGGGTTTCTGCTCCAGCTCCAGGGTGGTGTTGGCCACTGAGCAGAGGAGAAGCTCCCACTCACACCTGGCTCTGGCTCTAGCTCCTCCATCTCCAGCCCCAACCCCTACAAAGTTGATAGCTGCCAGCACGCTCTGGGGAAAGACATGACTTATGTTCACACCAGATCAAGCTCTCGTGTGAAATCCACTGGGAACACACAGACTGTACAGGGATGCTCTCACACAAGGACACACATTCAAGACCAGGATAGGTAACTTTTACCTAATTTTATAGAGACAGAGAAAGTTAACCAAAACAAAAAGACAGGATCTTATTTCAAATGAAAGAAGGAAAAAAACCTGAAAAACCATCCAGTGAAACAGAGATGAATTAATTACCAGAAGAAGAGTTTAAAGATTAGTAATAAGAATGTTAACTGAACTAGGGAATAGATGAACTAGAAAATATGAAAAAAAAAACAGTCTAAACTGAATATACAATAACTGAAACGAAAAACATACTAGAAATAATTAATGACAGACTAAGTGATACAGAGGAACACATAGTGTTCTGGAAGATAGAATAATGGAAAACATCCAATCAGATAAGCAAAAAGAGAAACAAATTTTTAAAAATGAAAACAGTTTAAGGGACGGTTGGAACAACATCAAACATAATAACATTCACATTACATGGGTCCTAGAAGGAGAAGAGAGAAAAAAAAGGGGTCAAAATTTATTTGATGGAATTATAGCTGAAAACTTCCCAAACCTGAAGAAGAAAACAGATATCCAGGTACAGGAAGCATAGAGCATCCCAAACAAGATGAAATCAGAGAACCACACCAAAACATATCGTAATTAAAATGGCAAAAGTTAAAGATAAAAGAGAATTCTAAAGGTAGCAAAAGAAAAACAAAGAATCACATACAAGGGAACCCCCATAAGGCTACCAATGGATTTTTCTGAAGAAATTTTGCAGGCCAAAAGGAAGTGGCATGATATATTTAAAGTGCTGAAAGGGGAAAAACCTACAACCTAGGATATTCTATCCAGCAAGATTATCATTCAGAATTGAAGGAGGGATAAAGAACTTCTCAGATAAGCAAAAACTAAGAGTACATCAACACTAAACCAATTCTAAAAGAAATGTTAACGGTTCTTCTCTAAGTGGAAAAGAACAGGCTACAACAAGAAGTAAGAATCTGTAGGAAAGGAAAAATCCCACTAGTAAAAGCAAATATATAGTAAAGGAACACAAGCATACCACTAAAGAAAATCATCAAACACAAGGGAAGCAACTAAAAGAAGAAAAGAACAGAGAGGAACAACAAAAAGAATCAGGAAACAAGTAACGAAGTGGCAATAAGTACATACCTATCAATAATCACTGTAAACGCCAGTGGACTTAATGTTTCAATGAAAAGACATAGGATGGCTGATTGGATTAAAAAAAAACACACACACAATAAAACCCAAGATCCATCCATGTGGTGCTTACAAGCGGTCCACTTCAGAGCTAAAAACACACAGACTGAAAGTGAGGTGATGGAAAAAAGATCTTCATGGAAATGACAAGAAAGCAGGGGGTAGGCATACCCATATCACACAAAATAGACTTTGAAACAAAGTCTTACCAAAAGACAAAATGGGCATTATATAATGATAAAGGGAAAAACAGAAGAAAAGGATATAACATTTGTTAACAAATATGCCTAATATAGGGGCAACTAAGTATATAAAGCAAATAGTAACAGACATCAAGAGAGAAACTGACAATGATACAATAATATCAGGGGAATTTAACACCTCACTTACATCAATGGACAGATCATCCAGACATAAAGTCAACAAGGAAATAATAGTCTTAAATGACACTTTAGACCAGTTGGACTTAACAGATACCTACAGGATATGTCATCCAAAAACAGCAGAATACACATTCTTTTCAAGTGTACAGAGAATGTTTTTCCAGGATAGATCACATGGTAGGCTACAAAACAAGTCTCAGAACATTTAAGAGGAGAGAAATGATATCAAGCATTTTTCCAACTACAATGGTATGACCAGAAATCAATTGCAGGAAGAAAAATGAGAAAAACACAAACACGTGGAGACTAAAAAACATGCTACTAAAAAAACCAATGGGTCAATGAAGAAATCAAAGAGAAAATCAGGAAATACTTTGAGAGAAATGAAAAAAAAAAATAAACCCACAACTTTCCAAAATCTATGTAACACAGAAAAAGCAGTTCTAAGAGGGAAGTTTACAGCAATACAGGCCTACCCTAAGAAACAAGAAAAATCTTAAAAAACAACCTACCCTACTACCTAAAGGAATCAGAAAGAGAAGAACAAAGTAAGCCCAAAGTCAGCAGAAGGAAGAAAATTATAAAGATCAAAGAGGAAATAAATAAAAATAGAGACAAAAAAAAAAAAAATAGAAAAAAAATCAATGGAACCAAAATCTGTTTTTTTGAAAGGTTAAACAAAAACAATAATCCTGCATCCAGGTTCATCAAGAAAAATAGAGAGGACTCAAATAAACAAAGTAAGAAATGAAAGAGGAGAAATAATTGATATCACAGAGAAAAAAATCATAAGAGAATAATACAAACAGTTATATGTGAACAAATTGCACAACCCAGAGGAAAAGGATAAATTTCTAGAAACATACACTCTTCCAAGACTGGATCAGGAAGAAATAGACAATCTGAACAAATTGTGCACCAGTAGTGAAACTGAATTAGTAATAAAAAAAAATTTTTTTAAGTAATAAAAAAAAACTGCGAGCAAACAAAAGCCCAGGATTGACAGCTTCACTGGGTAATTCTCCCAAACATATATAAAAAAACAGCTAATACCTATCTTTCTCAAACTATTTCTAAAAAATTGAAACAGAGAGAACTCTCCCAAATTAACTCTACAAGGCCACCATTAACCTGATACCAAAACTAGACAAAATTACCAGCCAATATCTCTGATGAATATAGAGGCAAAATTCCTCAACAAAATATTAGCAAACCCAAATCAACAATATATTAAAAGGATCATACAACATTATCAAGTAGAATTTATTTCAGGTAAGCGAGGATGGTTCAAGATCCACAAATCAATCAACATGATACACCACATTAACAAAAGGAAGGATAAAAATCCCATGATCATCTCAATAAGTGCAAAAAAAGGATCTGATAAAATTCAAAACCTTTTCATGACGAAAATTCTTAACAAAGTTGGCATAGAGGGAACATATGTCAACATAATAAAGGCCACTTATGACACATCCACAGCTAACATCATACTAAACAGCAAAAAGCTGAAAGGCTTCTTGCTAAACTCAGGAACAAAACTAGGATGCCCACTCTCTCTACTTCTATTTAACACAGTAATGAAAGTCCTAGCCACAGCATCCAGACAAGAAAAAGAAATAAAAGGCATCCAACTGGAAGGGAAGAAGTAAAATTGTCACTATTGGGTTTCCCTGGTGGTGCAGTGGTTGAGAGTGTGCCTGCCGATGCAGGGGACACGGGTTCGTGCCCGGTCTGGGAAGATCCCACATGACGCGGAGTGGCTGGGCCCGTGAGCCATGGCTGCTGGGCCTGCGCTTCAGGAGCCTGTGCTCTGCAACGGGAGAGGCCACAGCAGTGAGAGGCCCACGTACAGCAAAAAAACAAACAAACAAAAAAACTGTCACTATTTGCAGATGACATGATACTATATATAGAAAACCTTAAAGCCTCCACCAAAAAACTATTAGAACTAATAAGTGAACTCGGTAAAGCTGCAGGATACAAGATTAATATACAGAAATCTGTTGCTTTTCTATAAGCTAATAATGACAATCATAAAGAGAAAACAATCCTTTTTAAAACTGCATCAAAAAGAATAAGATACCTAGGAATAAACTTAACAAAGAAGGTGAAAGACCTGTACTCTGAAAACTACAGAAAGCTGAAAGAAACTGAAGATGATACAAAGAAATGGAAAGATAGCCCATGTTCATGAATTGGAAAAATTAATATTGTTAAAATGTCCATACTACTCAAAGCAGTCTACAGATTTAACATAATCCCTATCAAAATATCCATGACATTTTTCACACTAGAACAAATTATCCTAAAATTAACATAAAAGACCCAGAATTGCCAAAGCAATCTTGAGAAAAAAGAACAAAGCTGGAGGTATCATGCCCCCTGACTTCAGACTATACTACAAAGCTATAGTAATCAAAACAGTATGACACTGGCACATAAACAGACACATAGATCAATGGAACAGAATAGGAAGTCCAGAAATAAACCCACACACTTACAGTCAATTAATCCATGACAAAGGAGGTAAGAATATACAATGGAAAAAAGAAGTGGTGCTAGGAAAACTGGACAGCTATATGTAAAAGGATGAAATTAGG
The DNA here is from genome assembly GCF_008692025.1 of Phocoena sinus. Taxonomy (NCBI): domain Eukaryota; kingdom Metazoa; phylum Chordata; class Mammalia; order Artiodactyla; family Phocoenidae; genus Phocoena; species Phocoena sinus. The sequence continues at coordinate 64,852,964 of NC_045768.1, forward strand.
ACATTCTCTAACGCCATACACAAAAATAAACTCAAAATGGATCAAAGACCTAAATTTAAGGCTGGACAATATAAAACTGTTGGAGGAAAACACAGGCAGAACACTCTTTGACATAAATCACAGCAATATCTTCTTTGATCCACCTCCTAGAGTAAAGAGAATAAAAACAAAAACAAATGGGACCTAATTAAACTCAAAAGCTTATGCACAGCAAAGGAAACCATCAACAAAATGAAAAGACAGCCCATAGAATGGGATAAAATATTTGCAAATGATGCAACTGACAAGGGATTAATCTACAAATATACACAAATAGCTCACATAGCTCTATGTCAAAAAACAAACAACCCAATCAAAAACTGGGCATTAGATCTAAATAGACACCTCTCCAAAGAAGACATAAAGATGGTCAATAGGCACATGAAAATTATCACTAATTATCAGAGAAATGCAAATCAGAACTACAATGATGTATCACCTCACACTCGTCAGAATGGCTGTTATCAAAAAGTTTACAAACAATAAGGCTAGAGGGGGTGTGGAGAAAAGGGAACCCTCTTGCACTGTTGGTGGGAATGTAAATTGGTACAACCACTATGGAGAACAGTAAGGAGGTTCCTTAAAAAACTATAAATAGAACTACCATATGATCCAGCAATCCCACACCTGGGCATATATCCAGAGAAAACCATAATCTGAAAGGATACATGCACCCCAATGTTTACTGCAACACTACTTATAATAGCCAAGACATGGAAGTAATCTAAATATCCACTGACAGAGGAATGGATAAGAAGATGTGGTACATATATACAATGGATATTACTCAGCCAGAAAAAAGAATGAAATGATGCCATTTGCAGCAACATGGATGGACCTAAATATTACCATACTAAGTGAAGTAAGTCAGACAGAGAAAGACAAATATGATATCACTCATGTGGAATCTAATTTTTAAAAATGATACAAATGAACTTATTTACAAAACAGAAACAGACTTACAGATATTGAAAACAAACTTATGGTTACCAAAGGAGAAAGAAGGGGGGAAGGATTAAATCAGGAGCTTGGGATTAACATACACACACTACTATATATAAGATAGATAACCAACAAGGACCTACTATATAGCACAGGGAACTCTTCTCAATATTATGTGTTAACCTATATGAGAAAAGAACCTGAAAAAGAATGAATATATGTATAACTGAGTCATTTTGCTGTACACCTGAAACTAACACAACACTGTAAATCAACTATACTGCAATAAATTTTTTTGAAAAAAATAAATGTAAGTAAATAAATAAATAAATAATGAGGATGTGGTAAGACCGCACCACTCTTTTCACATCTTTGGTGCTGGTTCTAATACCTGAGGTTCCCCCAAGGAATGTAGTATTGCTTTTGATTATTTTTTTAGGCAAGTGAAATACCACATGCTTCCTTTGGTCTTTTAGACCATAATAGCCTTTACTGTAAGAGTCTGGGAGCTAAAGTGAGGATTCTACTATCTGCTGAGGGTCGCTATTTAAACTACCACACAGAAAATAGAAAATAAACCGTGAGTGATAATCAGGGTTCCACTGAGACCGCTGAGAGATATCCTGGTTAAAAATCCATTTATCTCCTAAATGCAGGCTCCGTGAACTCCCACTACAATGGCATCCCGTGTCCCCAGGTACCAGTGTTGTTGCAAAGTCACTGTTCAATAATTCCTAGAAGTTTGAGGTAGTTGCCTAGCCTCAGTGCGCAGTGTCCATGAAAAATGTCTACAGGTCCCACTGGGGAAGGGGAGTCCCCTTATATGTTTGTGATATTACTGAAGTGTCTTCCTCAAATGTGCCTGCCTCCTTTTCAAAGGGCTCTGTATCAGTCTAGAGATTGAAGGAACAGTAACAGTTCCCTATACCACTGGCTCAATTCAGGCAAAGTCCTACAGTAAACCAGGCCCCTACACATAAAGAGAATGAAATTATAACAATATCTCATGTCATATACAAAAATTAACTCAGAATGGATTAAAGACCTAAATGTAAGACTGGAAACCATAAAGCTCCCAGAAGGAAACATAGCAGAACACTCTTTGACATAAATCATAGCAATATTTTTTTGGATCTTTCTCCTAAGGCAACAGATACAAAAGCAAAAATAAACAAATGATATCTAATCAAACGTAAAAGCTTTTGCACAGCAAAGGAAACCATCAACAAAATGAAAAGACAACTTACTGAATATCCAAATATATAAACAGCTCACATAACTCAACAGCAGAAAACCAAACAATCTGATTTTAAAATGGTCAGAAGGAGGAGCTTCAAGATGGAGGAAGAGTAAAACGTGGAGATCACCTTCCTCCCCACAGATACATCAGAAATACATCTACATGTGGAACAACTCCACAGAACACCTGCTGAACGCGGCAGAAGACCTCAGACCTCCCAAAAGGCAGAAACTCCCCACGTACCTGGGTAGGGAAAAAGGAAAAACAGAGACAAAAGAATAGGGACGGGACCTGCACCAGTGGGAGGGAGCTGTGAAGGAGGAAAGGTTTCCACACACCAGGAAGCTCCTTCGCTGATGGAGACTGTGGGTGGCGGACGGGGGAAGCTTCCGAGCTGCGGAGAAGAGCACAGCAACAGGGGTGCAGAGGCCAAAGCGGAGAGATTCCCACACAGAGGATCGGTGTCGACCAACACTCACCAGCCCGAGAGGCTTGTCTGCTCACCCGCCGAGGCGGGTGGGGCTGGGAACTGAGGCTCGGGCTTCAGTCGAATCCCAGGGAGAGGACTGGAGTTGGCGGCGTGAACACAGCCTGAAGGGGGCTAGTGCCCCACAGCCAGCCGGGAGGGAGTCCAGGAGAAAGTCTGAACCTGCTGAAGAGGCAAGAGACTTTTTCTTGCCTCTTTCTTTCCTGGCGTGCGAGGAGAGGAGATTCAGAGCGCCGCTTAAAAGAGCCGCAGAGAGGGGCGCGAGTCGCGGCTAAAAGCGCGGACCCCAGAGACGGGCATGAGAAGCTAAGGCTCCTGCTGCCGACACCAAGAAGCCTGTGTGCCAGCACAGGTCACTCTCCACACCTCCCCTCCTGGGAGCCTCTGCAGCCCGCCACTGCCAGGGTCCTGTGATCCAGGCACAACTTCCCCGGGAAAACACACGGCGCGCTTCCGGGTGGTGCAATGTCACACCGGCCTCTGCTGCCGCAGGCTCGCCCCGCATCCGTACCCCTCCCTCCCCCCGGCCTGAGTGAGCCAGAGCCCCCGAATCAGCAGCTCCTTTAACCCCGTCCTGTCTGAGCGAAGAACAGACGCCCTCAGGCGACCTACACGCAGAGGCGGGGCCAAATCCAAAGCTGAACCCCAGGAGCTGTGCAAACAAAGAAAAGAAAGGGAAATCTCTCCCAGCAGCCTCAGGAGCAGCGGATTAAATCTCCACAGTCAACTTGATGTACGCTGCATCTGTGGAATACCTGAATAGACAATGAATCATCCCAAATTGAGGAGGTGGACTTTGGGAGCAACAATATATATATATTTTTCCCTTTTCCTCTTTTTCTGAGTGTGTATGTGCATGCTTCTGTGTGTGATTTTGTCTGTATAGCTTTATGTTTACCATTTGTCCTAGGGTTCTGTCAGTCCGTTTTTTTTGTTGTTTTTTTTTTTTAGTATAGTTTTTAGTACTTGCTATCATTGGTGGATTTGTTTTTTTGTTTTTTGTTTTTTTTTTTGTTTTTTTTTTTTTGCGCTACACGGGCCTCTCACTGTTGTGGCCTCTCCCGTTGCGGAGCACAGGCTCCGGATGCGCAGGCTCAGCGGCCATGGCTCACAGGCCCAGCCGCTCCGCGGCATGTGGGATCTTCCCAGACCGGGGCACGAACCCGTGTCCCCTGCAACGGCAGGCGGACTCTCAACCACTGCGCCACCAGGGAAGCCCCGGATTTGTTTTTTGGTTTGGTTGCTATCTACCTTCCTTTTTAATACTTAAAAAAATTTTTTTAATAATAACTTTTTATTTTAAAAACTTTATTTCATTTTTTCTTTGTTTCTTTTATTCTCCTCCCTTCTATTCTGAACGTGTGGATGACAGGCTCTTGGTGCTCCAGCCAGGCTTCAGGGCTGTGCCTCAGAGAAGGGAGAGCCAAGTTCAGGATATTGGTCCACAAGAGACCTCCCAGCTCCACATAATATCAAACGGCGAGAATCTCCCAGAGATCTCCATCTCAACGCAAAGACCCAGCTCCACTCAACGACCAGCAACCTACAGTGCTGGACACCCTATGCCCAACAACTAGCAAGACAGGAACACAAAACACCCCATTAGCAGAGAGGCTGCCTAAAATCATAAAAAGGCCACAGACACCCCAAAACAAACCACCAGATGAGGACCTGCCCACCAGAAACACAAGATCCAGCCTCATCCACCAGAACACAGGCACTAGTCCCCTCCACCAGGAAGCCTACACAACCCACTAAACCAACATTAGCTACTGTGGGCAGACACCAAAAACAACGGGAACTACGAACCTGCAGCCTGCAAAAAGGAGACCCCAAACACAGTAAGTTAAGCAAAATGAGAAGACAGAGAAACACACAGCAGATGAAGGAGCAAGGTAAAAACCCACCAGACCAAACAAATGAAGAGGAAATAGGCAGTCTACCTGAAAAAGAATTCATCATAATGATAGTAAAGATATCCAAATTCGTGGAAATAGAATGGAGAAAATACAAGAAACGTTTAACAAGGACCTAGAAGAACTAAAGAGCAAACAAACGGTGATGAACAACACAATAAATGAAATTAAAAATTCTCTAGAAGGGATCAATAGCAGAATAACTGAGGCGGAAGAACGGATACGTGACCTGGAAGATAAAATAGTGGAAATAACTACTGCAGAGCAGAATAAAGAAAAAAGAATGGAAAGAATTGAGGACAGTCTCAAGAGACCTCTGCAACAACATTAAACACACCAACATTCGAATTATAGGGGTCCCAGAGAAGAAGAGAAAAAGAAAGGGACTGAGAAAATATTTGAAGAGATTATAGTTGAAAACTTCCCTAATATGGGAAAGGAAATAGTCAAGTCCAGGAAGCACGGAGAGTCCCATACATGATAAATCCAAAGAGAAACACACCAAGACTTATACAAATCAAACTATCAAAAATTAAATACAAAGAAAAAATATTAAAAGCAGCAAGGGAAAAACAACAAATAACACACAAGGGAATCCCCATAACGTTAACAGCTGATCTTTCAGCAGAAATTCTGCAAGCCAGAAGGGAGTGGCAGGACATATTTAAAGTGATGAAGGGGAAAAACCTAAAACCAAGATTACTCTACCCAACAAGGATCTCTTTACAGACAAGCAAAGGCTAAGAGAATTCAGCACCACCAAACCAGCTTTACAACAAATGCTAAAGGAACCTCTCTAGGCAGGAAACACAAGAGAAGGAAAAGACCTACAATACCAAACCCAAACAATTAAGAAAATTGTAATAGGAACATACATATCGATAATTACCTTAAATGTAAATGGATTAAATGCTCCAACTAAAGACACTGACTGGCTGAATGGATACACAAACGAGACCCATATATATGCTATCTAGAAAACACCCACTTCAGACCTAGGGACACATACAGACTGAAAGTAAGGGGATGGAAAATGATATTCCATGCAAATGGAAATCAAAAGCTGGAGTAGCAATTCTCATATCAGACAAAATAGACTTTAAAACAACGACTATTACAAGAAGTAAAGAAGGACACTACATAATGATCAAGGGATCAATCCAAGAAGAAGAAATAACAATTGTAAATATTGATGCACCCAACACAGGAGCACCTCAATACATAAGGCAAATACAGCTAAAAAAGGGGAAATGGACAGTAACACAATCATAGTAGGGTATTTTAACTGCCCACTTTCAGCAATGGATTGATCATCCAAAATGAAAATTAACAAGGAAACACAAGCTTTAAATGATACATTAAACAAGATGGACTTAGTTGATATTTACAGGACATTCCATTCCAAAACAACAGAATACACTTTCTTCTCAAGTGCTCATGGAACACTCCCCAGGATAGATCATATCTTGGGTCACAAATCAAGCCTTGGTAAATTTAAGAAAACTGAAATGAGACTAGATATCAATTATAGGAAAAAATCTGTAAAAAATACAAACACATGGAGGCTAAACAATACACTGCTTAATAACAAAGACATCACTGAAGAAATCAAAGAGGAAATCAAAAAACACCTAGAAACTAATGACAATGAAAACACGATGAAACAAAACCTATGGGATGCAGCAAAACTAGTTCTAACAGGGAAGATTATAGCAATACAATCCTACTTTAAGAAACAAGAGACATCTCAAATAAACAATCTAAACTTACACTTATACCAACTAGAGAAAGAAGAACAAAACACCCCAAAGTTAGCAGAAGGAAAGAAATCATAAAGATCAGATCAGAAATAAATGAAAAAGAAATGAAGTAATCGAGAGCAAAGATCAATAAAACTAAAAGCAGGTTCTTTGAGAAGGTAAACAATATTGATAACCCGTTAGCCAGACTCATCAAGAAAAAAAGGGAGAAGACTCAAAATCAACAAATTAGAAATGAAAAAGGAGAAGTAACAACTGACACTGCAGAAATACAAAGGATCATGAGAGATTACTCCAAGCAACTATATGCCAATAAAATGGACAACCTGGAAGAAATGGACAAATTCTTAGACGTGTACAACCTTCAGAGACTGAACCAGGAAGAAACAGAAAATATAAACAGACCAATCACAAGTGCTGAAATTGAAACTGTGATTAAAAATCTTCCAACAAACAAAGCCCAGGACCAGATGGCTTCAAAGGCGAATTCTATCAAATATTTAAAGAAGAGCTAACACCTATCCTTCTCAAACTCTTCCAAAATATAGCAGAGGGAGGAACACTCCCAAACTCATTCTACGAGGCCACCATCACCCTGATACCAAAACCAGACAAAGATGTCACAAAGAAAGAAAACTACAGGCCAATATCACTGATGAACATAGATGCAAAAATCCTCAACAAAATACTAACAAATAGAATCCAATAGCACATTAAAAGGATCATACACGATGATCAACTGGGGTTTACCCCAGGAATGCAAGGATTCTTAAATATACCCCTATCAATCAATGTGATACACCATACTAGCAAATTGACAGAGAAAAACCATCTTATCATCTCAATAGATGCAGAGAAAGCTTTCGACAAAATTCAACACCCATTTATGGTAAAAACCCTGCAGAAACTAGGAATAGAGGGAACTTACCTCAACATAATAAAGGCCATATATGACAAACCCACAGGCAACATCATCCTCAATGGTGAAAAACTGAAATCATTTCCACTAAGATCAGGAACAAGACAAGGTTGCCCACTCTCACCACTCTTATTCAACATAGTTTTGGAAGTCTTAGCCACAGCAATCAGAGAAGAAAAAGGAATCCAAATCGGAAAAGAAGAAGTTAAGCTCTCACTGCAGATGACGTGATACTATACATAGAGAATCATAAAGATGCTACCAGAAAACTACTAATGCTAATCAATGAATTTGGTAAAGTAGCAGGATACAAAATCAATGCACAGAAATCTCTTGCATTCTTATACACTAATGATGAAAAATCTGAAAGTGAAATTAAGAAAATACTCCCATTTACCATTGCAACAAAAAGAATAAAATATCTAGGAATGAACCTACCTAAGGAGACAACAGACCTGTATGCAGAAAAGTATAAGACACTGATGAAAGAAATTAAACATGATACCAGCAGATGGAGAGATATACCATGTTCTTAGATTGGAAGAATCAACATTGTGAAAATGACTGTATTACCCAAAGCAATCTACAGATGCAATGCAATCCCTATCAAACTACCACTGGCATTTTTCACAGAACTAGAACAAAAAATTTCACAATTTGTATGGAAACAAAAAAGACCCCGAATAGCCAAAGCAATCTTGAGAAAGAAAAACAGAGCTGGAGGAATCAGTCTTCCTGACTTCAGACTATACTACAAACCTACCCTAATCAAGACAGTATGGTACTGGCACAAAAACAGAAATATACATCAATGGAACAGGATAGAAAGCCCAGAGGTAAATCCACGTACATATGGTCACCTTGTCTTTGATAAAAGAGGCAAGAATATACAGTGGAGAAAAGACAGCCTCTTCAATAAGTGGTGCTGGGAAAACTGGACAGCTACATGTAAAAGAATGAACACTCGCTAACACCATACACAAAAATAAGCTCAAAATGGATTAAAGACCTAAATGTAAGGCCAGACAATATGAAACTCTTAGAGGAAAACATAGGCAGAACACTCTATGACATAAATCACAGCAAGATCCTTTTTGACCCACCTCCTAGAGAAATGGAAATAAAAACAAAAATAAACAAATGGGACCTAATGAAACTTAAAACCTTTCCACAGCAAAGGAAACCATAAAAAAGATGAAAAGACAGTCCTCAGAATGGGAGAAAATATTTGCCAATGAAGCAACTGACAAAGGATTAATCTCCAAAATTTACAAGCAGCTCATGCACCTCAATATCACAAAAACAAACAACCCAATCCAAAAATGGGCAGAAGACCTAAATAGACATTTTTCCAAGGAAGATATACAGATTGCCAACAAACACAGGAAAGAATGCTCAACATCATTAATCATTAGAGAAATGCAAATCAAAACTACAATGAGATATCATCTCACACCAGTCAGAATGGCCATCATCCAAAAATCTACAAACAATAAATGGTGGAGAGGGTGTGGAGAAAAGGGAACCCTCCTGCACTCTTGGTGGGAATGTAAATTGATACAGCCACTATGGACAACAGTATGGAGGTTCCTTAAAAAACTAAAAACAGAACTACCATACGACCCAGCAATCCCACTACTGGGCATATACCCTGAGAAAACCATAATTCAAAAAGAGTCATGTACCACAATGTTCACTGCAGCTCTATTTACAATAGCCAGGACATGGAAGCAACCTATGTGTCCATCCACAGATGAATGGATAAAGAATATGTGGCACATATATACAATGGAATATTACTCAGCCATCGTACAGAGTGAAGTAAGTCAGAAAGAGAAAAACAAATACCATATGCTAACACATATATATTGAATCTAAAAAAAAAAAAAGCATGAAGAACCTAGGGGCAAGACAGGAATAAAGAGGCAGACCTACTAGAGAATGGACTTGAGGATATGGGGTGGGGGAAGGGTAAGCTGGGAGAAAGTGAGAGAGTGGCATGGACATATGTACACTACCAAATGTAAAATAGATAGCTAGTGGGAAGCAGCCACATAGCACAGGGAAATCAGCTCGCTGCTTTGTGACCACCTAGAGGAGTGGGATTGGGAGGGAGGGAGATGCAAGAGGGAAGAGATATGGGGATATATGCATATGTATAACTGATTCACTTTGTTATAAAGCTGAAACTAACACAGTACTGTAAAGCAATTATATTCCAATAAAGATGTTAAAAAAAAAATGGTCAGAAGACCTGAATTAACATTTTTCCCAAGAAGACATACAGATGGCAATCAGGCACATGAAAAGATGCTCAACATTGCTAGTCATCAGAGAAATGCATATCAAAACCCCAATGATATATCACTTCACACCTGTCAGAATGACTATCATTCAAAAACAATGCAAATAACAAATGTTGGCAAGGATGTGGCGAAAAGAGAACACTCTGTGGGAATGTAAATTGGTGTGGCCACCGAGGAAAACAGTATGGAGGTTTCTCAAAACACTAAAAAATAAAACTGCCATGTGACCCAGCAAACACACTACTTGGGTATACCTGAATAAAACAAAAATGCTAATTGGAAAAGATACATGTGCCCCAATGTTCATAGCAACATTATTTACAATAGCCACTATATGAAAGCAACCCAAGTGTCCATTAACAGATGAATGGGTAAAGAAGATGTGGTTTATGTATACAATGGAATATTACTCAGCCATAATAAAGAATGAGATTCTGACATTTGCCACAAGTGGATGGACTTAGAGCATATTGTGCTTAGTGAAATAAGTCACAGGGAGACAAATACTCAATGTTATCACTTATATGTGGAGTCTAAAAAATAAATGAATATGAAGAAACAGAAACAGACTCACAGATATATAGAACTACGGGTTACCAGTGGGGAAAGGGAAGCAGGGAGGGGCAAGATAGGGAGAGGGGATTAAGAGGTACAAACTACTATGTGTAAAATAAATAAGGTACAAGAATATATTGTACAGCCTAGGGAATACAGCCAATACTTTATAATAACTTTAAATGGAGTATAATATATAAAAATATTGAATCACTATGCTGTACACCTGAAACTAATATAAAATTGTAAGTCAGTTACACAATTTAAAAAAATAAAACGAAGCAATTTAAACTCTTATTTATGCATTTTCATTTCCATGCAACCCAACTTAACAATAAGACAATGGATTACAGTCTACGCCTTCCTTCGATGCTTCTGAACAATTTTGAGTTGGAGACCTTTTCTCTCCCAGTCCAGCTATGCTCAATATCACAAATCGTCACTTTTTTGCCTCAATCAGTGGAAAGGGATCTTTGGCTTATCTCCTCTAAAGGAAAGAACTCAGTTTCAGGACACAAGAATCCTGGATTTAAATTTCTCACCCTGACAGCAAAAACAAAACCAAAAAAATAACTATCTGATACCCTTAACCTGTCTGATTTCAGTTGCCTCATGTGTAAAATGGGAATAAAGCTACCTTTTTTTCCTGACCCATATACTTTCTTGCCTTCCCTTCAAGGCTATGTTGCTTGACTCCTATATTGCACTCTACCTGTGTTCCAGGACACTCTCGGGGCATTTGTGTCTGCTGTTCTGATGGAGATGTGGACAGTAATAGGTGCACTCCTTTCAAAGAAGAAGTCATATACTTCCAACTCCACCTGTAAACAAACAATTGCATATGAACCACACATTGACCATTTATAATATAAAATACCATTATTTCTGGGCTATACACCACGGATGGAGGCAAAACTGATTCAGGTTTCTGCTGTTGCCTGATCTCATTTTTGACAACCTAATCTCACTTTTTCAGGCTGTAGGTCTTGTTCCTTAGTTTATCAATGTTTTTAACTTTTCCTCTCTGTGAAAGAAGTTCTTAACCCACAATAAGCAAATATGCTAGACATGTTTCCCTGCATTTGCTCAGAAGACTATGTCAGTCCAGCATCAGACTACTAGAGCCTCTCTCAAAGCAGTGGTTCTCCACTGGCGGAGCCTCTTCAATGACTCTATGAATACCAAATAGGCTAGCAGCTTTGTCTCTCTTCCTTCTTACCTCATAATGTCTCCTCTCAGAATGGCTGCTGTTTGGTGGCTGATAGGCAATTTGCATGTCACTTAGGTCTTTCCAGCTGAAGGAGGACACCGGTCTGGTGTGATCCCACAGGTGAGTCACATAGCCTTGGAGCGGGGCTTTAGTAATGTTGAACACCAGCAAGGGTTTGGGGGTCTCATCCTCTTCACAGTCCAGAACTGATGTAGTCAAAGAGGTCAGGATGAACTGATCCACTTCCAGAATAAACATGGCCATGAATGCAGCCCTCGGAATCTGATTAGGGATGCCAGCTCTGATATAGACGGGTAACCACACACTCTCTGACTTTTGAAGGAGAAAGAAAAGATGAAGGGGGAAACAATATAAATGATGTTATAAAATCAGGGTGAATAGTATGATATTTAACACAAATTTCCTTCACGCCAGCCTAAATATGTGTCTTTTACTGGTGGAGCACACAGAGAACTAATGCTGGGCTCATACCTTAGGAATCTCAGTGGCCAGAGGCAGAAGAATAATGGTATCTGTGCTGGGATCAGTCTCTAGTCCCTGTTTGCGGCAGGAAGGAATATACGAGTGCTCTCTTGTGGAGCAAATGGGACAGAGGGTTGGTCTAGGGTCATCCTGGACCCTGACCTTTAGGGTGCCTCTGTGAGAAATCGAAGAATCTGAGCAGAAAGAACCTGGAAGTGGAAATCATATCCTAGGAGTGTCAGGAGGAACTGCAATTGACCAATAAGGCTAGAAATATACTCTCCCAAGATGAGAGGCCTTCGCAGTGGGGGATCTCCAGAGGAACCATGAAATTGCCCAGAGACTAAGAAGCAGCTTGAAACATCTGCCAGACTCAGAGAGCATGAAGTCATATTCCATCAGTGCCTGATCCAATAAGACCTCTCTCTCCAAACTTCTCCAAACCACCCACCCCCCAGCCTGGAAATTCAGAAACTAGTCAGCAAGGCTCAAAGAAAGAGAAAAACAGAAGAAGACAACCCCACCCCCTTCTCACTGCATGATTTATAAAGACAAAGGAGTGATGCTGAGACAGCACAGAGTTTACACTACTTAGTCTTCACGAGCCATTGAAAAACATTTGAAGATTTACAATTTAAACAAGAATGGGGAAATTACAGTATGAAAGGACTGGTGCCGAACAATAAGACCTATTAAACCTAGAGTTAAGCCTAAATAAATGTTATCTGAAACATACTAACAAAATGGATACAAATGTCAAAAGAGTGTACTTGAAATAAAAGATGATGCAAGCAATCATAAGGTATAAAAATGATAAACTGGAACTAAAGTTGCAGATTATATTAACCAAGTCTGCCGGTGAGTAATTGCAGTGAGAAAGGATAAATAGGATCAATCCTCATAATATATAGGAAGGAGGCAAAAGACTTCATTTTTTACTTTAAATGTTAAAAATATAGGTTAAAGAATTTTTTAAATTTAGAAATAAATTTTAAAGTGGGATAAAGATTTTTCAAATAAGTAAAGATAAAGTCTGAGAAAATATAAACTAGAGTGCAAGATAATTTCTTTTAACTAGCAAGAAAGCAGAAAACAAGATGATAGGAAAAAACCCACAGATATCCATTATTACAGAAATATAGCCTATATTCTCTTGTTCAAGACAAATATTCTGAAATTTAAATATCCAATTATATCTGCCTTACCAGAAAGGCACTTAAAATTATATACAAAGATTAAAAGTAAAAGGATGATCCTAACTTATCATGTAAAGTTTGCAGTTGTAACCTTAAGAATTTCAAAGAGAGATGAATTCAAGGCAAGAAATATTAAAAAGGACAGTGTGGGCAGTTGACAGTGATAAAATGTACAAGACAAAGATTCTTATAAGCATCACTATATTTAATACTATTCTGGCCAAACCAGTGGAGAAAAGAGTAGAAAAAAGAGGAATAATTATTGAAAAAGAAAGGAAAAAATTATCATCATTAGTGAAAGATGTAATTATGGTCTTTAAATGCCCAAAGAATTGAAAAAATTTTAGAATACTTGAATTCAAGAAAGAAGCCAGACAAAAGAAGATTAGTCTAAGAAATAGCTCTCCTATCTATCATCGGTAACCAATGAGAAGAAATAGTGGAGGAAAAGAAGACTAGTCATAATAATTTTACAAAAACAAATTGTCTAGGACTGGACTTAAGTGTGCACAACTGACATGAAGAAAACTACAAACTTTACAGAAACATATCAAATATCATTTGTCTCGATGAAGTTAGATAACTTTTGTCTGGATGAGACAACTCAATATGGAAATGTTCCAATATTCCAATTCTTCCCAAAATAATTTATAGTTTTAATCCAATCCTGATAAAAAATATTTAGGGGCTTTTTAAAAAAACTAACATAAATATTTAATTACTTGCCTAGAAATAAGAATAGGTGAGAATGGATAAGAAAATTTTGAAGAGGAAGGACTCATGGCTATGAGGAAGGACTTGCCTATAAAATTTTAAAGTCTATTATATAGACCTTTTATATTTAGAATAATATGGTACTGGCACAAGAATAGGTAGGCAAATCTAAGGAACAAAAGAGCTAGCCTTGAAATAGACACATAATATCTTTCTATACAACAGAAGACTCATCTAAAAACATGTCCATTATTCAACAAATAGTGTTGAAAATTTTGGCTACTTGGAAAAAACTGTTCTGTGTTTCACAATATGATAAAATTCATTTCAGGCAGAATAAAAAGGCAAATATAAACAGGAAAATGTTTTTAAATCTATAAGAAATTACGGGTGAACAGTCATTTAGTCACTTGATGAGGAAGGACTATACCAGCATAAAAATTAAAAAATAGCAAGATACAAAACTTCAAATATAGTATAAATTCAGTTCCATAAACTAACTCTGGTGTGCAAGCCTCCCCACTCACTCTGTGTGTGTGTTTGTGTATGTGTGTGTAAGGGTGTATATATATAAAAATGGTGGAAATACCCCTAGTTTTGTTTTCTTATTTTTCTTTCTGTGCTTTTAAAAAAAAATCCTCTGCTGTTGAGCATATTACTTTTATATCTGTTTGTGACATGCCAAATTGACTATGGAATAGGTTAATTCTAAATAATACAGGAAGGTCATTTTAAAGGGGAAACTCCTAATAAAACTGATCTGAAAACATAAAACCCCTTATCAATATACAGAGGAAAAAGAAGAAAAATCAATTAGGAAGAAAAATGGCTCTAATTTTTTTTTACAGATACAAAAAAGCATTAAAAGGGAAAGGAGTTTGACCTCAAAACAAACAGAAGACACATACTAGTCGTTAAGAGACGTAGAGTTTAGTCTTGACTCAGCCAGGCATGTATAGTCAAGGTTCGCGAGGTTCACAATTTCTCTGGCTACCACTATAAAACAAGGGGCTTGGGCTAAGCCAATTATTTCCAAACCTGGCTGATGATCAGTTTTTTCACTAGCAAAATATGTATAGAGGTTATTACGTGTCCAACTTTGTGCCAAGTGCTTTGTAAGCATTATCTCATTTAATCCTCTCAATAAGAAGTACTACCATGCCCATTTTAAGATTTTTAAAATGAGGCATAAAGTACAAAGTCACACAGCTAGTTAACATTTGAACCCAGGCAACCTGGGCCCAAAGTCATGCTCTTAACTGTTAATGTTAGACTCAAATCTATTCTTTCAAAGCTCCCCAAGTGATTTACCTGATCAGTTTGACCAGACTACCTCACGGTTTTTCCAAATCTCAATTATAAAATTCTATAATCCTGTTTTACTCATTTCCTTATCATTCCGTGTTTTATTAATTCCTGTGGTAATAATGTTCAATATTTGACTGGGTCTGTTAGGAGAAATCCTAGTGAGAAGTCAGCCTGTGAAAGACGGAGGTCTTCCACAAATGTCATCTCAGATCATCTTAAATCAGCACAAAATCTGAGCTGTTTCAGCAGGTACATAATCACCCCAGCTTCCCAAATAAACAAGTTACAGCATACATGAATTAAGAGAACAGCATGTCAAATCTCTTATATAGGCTGATTTCACTTTCTGTCATCGTTTCCATGGGAAGAGATCAAAGGAAAGAAAGGGCAGGAGAATGTAAAAGAGATTGGAAGATGCAGGAAGCCCTTGGGGGGCTGTCTCCTTGACAACCCGGTCCTCCAACTCGAAGTCTGAAAGAGTGAAAATGATATCATCTGCTACAGCCATAAAAGTAGGACTGAGCTCCCCCTCTCTCCCAGATTCCTGTGGCCTTGCAGAGTGGGTGGGTGGACCCTCTGATTTCCTCTAACAGATGAAAGGAGGTTCTAATAAAGGAGTAAATGAAGCATCAAAGAGTAGGAGTTACAAACGCAGAAATGGGAATCTGAAGAATACTGAAGGGAACGGGAGAAGAAAGTTAGCATGTAACCTGACCCACGTCCTTTCTAAGCTGCTTCAGTGATGATAGAGCTACAAGAGAGCCAGAGAAGGGAAACTATGTACTGATATTATATACAAAAGCTACTGTTTCAAGCACGTACTGGCAGAACAAGTCTGCAGTTCGCTGAGCTGTTCTACCCACAACCATACAGGAACCAGCACGAGCGCCCCCGTGGAACTGACTTTCTTGCTGTGGATCAGCTGGGGACACAGACACATAACCCCACAGACTCTACCTTGTATATGATTTTACTCCTGCTATCTGTGAGGTCCAGTCGGATGGAAATGTAATCAATGTGCGGAGAAGGGGGACTCAGATGTTGATATCGAAGCCCCGACAGCAAGAACTCCTCACAGCTCACTTTGAGACTTCCTATTTTCTTCAGTCCCAGGGGACATCTGCCACCAGGACACTTCAGTTCTGTTCCCAGTTCTAGAATGTACAGCAGTGAATTAAGAGAGTCACTTGTACATTAATGATTCTAAAGTTTAAAAACCCATCCTCCCTCCCATGGGTACTCATTCCCTCTCACTGCCCAAAGACTACTCACATGTACCCTCCAATCATTCACTGAGTAGGTTGTCATTTTCTTGAAAACCTGTCATTGCCTTTACTGAAAAGAACAGTTGACCAATTATCCAATCAGGTTCTTAACCACCAAAAGTGACCAAGAGAAAAAATATATAAAATGCATTTTCTGGTGCTGGACCATCTTTGACTAATAGGCTCATTGTAGGCCTTCCACTGTCCTGCTCTGGTCTTCCTTTACAGCATCCACTTCCATGGTACCATCATGCCATCTCTGCTAGAATATTCTACTCACTGAAATTCACTCCCCTTTGTGCTTGTCACACACTCAAATCCTGAAAACCTTTTCAGGTCGACTTAATCTTTCTACTAAACCTTTCTTCAAATATTCATTGACCACCTGAGCCAACCTGCTGTCTCCCACTGAAAACCACAGTCATCTCTCCAATACATAGTCTTTTGTCTCTGTCCAACTGCATTTTTCACTCCTGCACAGTATATGATACTCACAGGCCACTTATTTTTCTAGTGGCCTTTTGCACATTTCCCTGATGTACAAAATGGGTATCCTACTTCCTACCCTGTGAAGGCTGTGAAGACCAAATGAGATAACTTATTGTACATGCTTTCAGCTATAAATTTCTGTCCAAATTCAAGGTATTACTGTGATCATGATTTTCCCTTATATTTTTTGCTCTTCCCACAGTGCCTAGAACACTATTATGCATCTAGGAGGTGCCCAAAATGTGATAATTAAATGAATAACAGAAAGAACGTTATCCATTAACTTTTCCTGATTTAAACCATGGCTGCTGCCCACCAGCTCTACCTCAAACCTGCTCCAAGTCTAGTAATACTTAGTAAATTCACCAGCTACTTTTGCTACCACTGCCATTGCTACCTACTATTTTTTTTTTGTTTTTTTTTTTTTTTGCGGTACGCGGGCCTCTTACTGTTGTGGCCTCTCCCGTTGCGGAGCACAGACTCCGGACGCGCAGGCTCGGCGGCCATGACTTACGGGCCCAGCCGCTCCGCGGCATGTGGGATCCTCCCGGACCGGGGCACGAACCTGTGTCCCCTGCATCGGCAGGCGGACTGTCAACCACTGCGCCACCAGGGAAGCCCTGCTACCTACTATTAATAATAACAGCTGACAGTTACTGAGCACTTGCTATGAGCCAGATACTGTGTTAAGCACTTTGTGTGTGTGTGTGTGATCTCATTCACTCCCATCTTTATACAATCCTATGGAACAGCCACTATCCTTGTCTGTTTTACAGAGACTTAGGTTAAATAATTCGCCTAAAAGCACACAGGGAATAAATAGCAGAGGCAGTTTTCAAGCCCGGGTTTTTCCAATTCCAAAGTCTACACTCTTAACCACTAACTTACATTTTTCAACCAGCTACAAATTATATTAAGTAAAAATCTTTGTCATGGTAGAAGATGACCATTTACAGATCTGTCAGCTTTAGTAACATCCAGATAAGTATTAAAACATATCATACGAGACTCAGGGAAAAAACTGTGTGGCTGATCTCCACGAGGTTCTTCCGGCCAGGGCTCCACCACAACCAGCTGGCCATGAGCTGGCAGCCGAGTTCCCACAGGGTCCAGCCTGACTGTACACTCCAGACTAGCCGTCCTCTCATAATCAAACCTGAGCAGGTTTTTATCAATGGCTCGGGACAGGCCATAGAATTCAGACACCTCCAGTACATTGTCACTCATATGGATGATGTTACAGTCTGGTTCCAGGAGATAGACCCGCAGGATAAAGGTTTCCGTGAAGGTGTCTGTCTCAGTCAATCTGTGGACAGAACAGAGCAAAGGCAATATTATTGGTGCCCAGGTACTTCCGATATTGTGTACTAACTTGGCTGGAAGCTTAAAGATTGGCTTTCACACAATCAGTGTATCAGGTAGAGTGTGGATTTTATTTTATACTCTACTCCCAACCTCTCTCTTCTTTTCCCTTCTTCTCCTTACCTTGGTGACAACTCCTTTTTCTGTTACTTCCCTTTCCAATGACCCTTCTTTTAACACCTTCTCTCATATCCATCATTGATACTGGTACTTAATGACCGCTATGAGCTCAGAGTCCCTTCTCTAGCATGTGTGCAACTTAAGAATATCCAGCATGTATAATTTATGGATTGACTTTTAATTCAGGAGTGAGGGGGTGAGGGGTTTCTGAAGCATCAAGGCCTTTTTGCTCTTCAGAAATGCCACTACATGAATAGTAATTTACAGTCTAGTTGGGGTGCTCTGCTCAGCGCCTGGCATATAAAGGGTATTCAGTGATGGTATTACCTCTATTCCTTTCATTCCCTTAATGACTATGTTTTCTGGATACTTACAGAGACTAGCAGATATGGGTTGTCACTCTTTACTGAAGGGAGAAAATTAATGGGTGATGGGTACGTATCAATAATGCAGCTCCTAACTGATGTGCATTCACGATGGCCCGGGCAGATACTAAACTCTTTATGAAGAGTATATCATTCAGTCTTCACAGGAATCTATCATAAGTGTTATTAATCCCATTTTACAGATAAGGAAACAGGCACAGGGAGGTCAAGTAGCTTGCCAAAAGGGCTAGAGACAAGGTAAGAGGGTAATAAACATGCTCTCTGGTTTTCTGCCTCCAACTCCTCTGAATATTCTATTCTAAATCCTCAAGACCAGGGAACTTGACAGGTCCTCTAACTCTGCCCTTCATGTGTGCTCCTCTACCCTCCCCATCCCTCAGAAACTCAAGGAAGAAAGAAGTAGGAACAGCTAGAATTCATTAGCTTTTCCAGCCCTTCCCAGCAAGCTCTTTGAAGCTAATTTGTTTTTTAACTTTAAAGTCTTAGGAAAATCAAACAGCCTTGTATGCTGATTGCATCGCTTCCTAAGGAACCCTTTGGTGCCATCGCATTTCCTGAGCACAGCATTTGGTGCACCCCTCTCTTTCGGCACTTGTCATTCTGAATCACAGTTAGCGACCCATCTTTTGCATGAGACCATGAGAACCAGTCTATGTCTCCTCATGTTTTTGTTTCCTAAGTCTAGCATGGGCCTAACCTATAGCAGATGATCATAAGTGTTTATAGGATGATTCACTGTGCTACAAAACTCTAAACTCATATTAGTCTACTACTTAAGGGAAATTCATGCTGCCGTATTTTAGCCAAATACTCTTAAAAGCAACAAAAACCAAGTAAAAAACTATATAAGGCCTACTCCACCTACACTGAATTCTCAGTTGCTTCTATAAAGTGAGCAATACCATAACCATGAGCTTATAATTTTTTTAACATCTTTATTGGAGTATAATTGCTTTACAATGGTGTGTTAGTTTCTGCTGTATAACAAAGTGAATCAGCTATACGTTTACATATATCCCCATATCCCCTCCCTCTTGAGTCTCCCTCCCACCCTCCCTACCCCACCCCTCTAGGTGGTCACAAAGCACCAAGCTGATCTCCCTGTGCTATGTAATTTTAAATTAACTTTTTATTTAGATATAATTCACAGACCCTAAAATTTACCTTTTTAAAGTTTATAATTCAGTGGTTTCTAGTATATTCATAAGGTTATGCAACCATCATGCTCCCTAATTCCAGAACATTTTTATGACCCCCCCACCATAAAAATCCACACCCATGAGCATTCACTCCCCATTCACCCCTTCCTCAACAGCTGGCAACCACTAATCCACTTTGTCTTTATGGATTTGCCTTTTCTAGGCATATCATATACATGAAATTACACAATATGTGACCTTTTGTGTCAGACTTCTTTCACTTAGCATAATGTTTTCAAGGTTCATCCATGTTGTAGCATGCATCAGTACTTCATTCCTTTTTATGGCTGAATAATATTCCATTGTATGGATATACCACATCATGTTTACACATGCATCAGATTGTTTCAACTTTTTGGCATTTATGAAACATGCTGCAGTGAACATTTGTGTATAAATTTTTGTGTAAACATATCTTTTATTTCTCTTATGTATATATGTATATTTAGGAGTAGAACTGCTGGGTCATATGGTCACTTTGTCCAACTCTATAATTGATTTTTTGAACCTTTTTAAAATATAATATGTTGAAAAATAGAAGATATTTTTCTAATAATAAGCAGTTGATAATCAAAAAGAAGATTCTAATAAATAAGCAGTTGATAATCAAAAAGAAGAATTTCATTCACTTTTGGAATATATTTTCCTCCTAATTCTCATTAAAAATTTGTAGTTTATAATCTCCATTTTTTATCATAAGTGGGGAATTAAATGACCAGAGATACCCATACAAGAACTCTAAAGGGAAACAGGAGAGGGCTAATAATTTGCCACAGAAATGCCCCAAGGAAGATGATATAAATAAAAGTAACTGAAAGGTTGCTACAATTCTTGCCTCACCCACTCAGGTCTCCAGTTCCTACTGCAAATTACTTGTATGAAATCTAGTAACTCCCATCATAATGATATCTATCCAAAGAAAAAGAAGTACACAGATTGGTTATCTGCTAAGGAATGAACAATGCTTCTATGCTGCTTACCTGTAAAGTCTAAGCTTCACTGTGTCTTCATCAAGAATTGGGCAACCGTTGTGAGTATACTTAACTTCATTGGGAAGGAAATGGCAGTCAAAGACCTAGTTCACATGAAGAAATGGATACACATCTGTGAGAAAACTGGTACATTTTAAAATTTTTCCAGCAGTAAAGTACTGCCTGAAGAAATTATGGTCTCTTAGCATTGTGTGTGTGTGTGTGTGTGTGTGTGTGTGTGTGTGTGTGTGTGTTTTAACCATCACCACCTCTACCCACCCCCATGCCTATGACCATCCTGCTTATATAGCTGTGTTTTGCTTTGAGAATATCTAAATTATGAAAATCCAAGCAGATCAGGCAGATAAATTAAGCAGTGATTATCTCTAAATAACTATCTTTTTCCAGTGTATAGTACATTTAAAATATGGTTCCATTTTTCAAAATGTTATTTACCAACACCATAGCAACTGAGTCAGAGAGGTCTACCTCTGTGTATGTAGAAACAGGCATGCATTACCCCATATACAAACACGCTGTATTAGCTCTGTATTTTTTTCTTCTCCTTTTATTGCTTTCCTTTCCGAATAGTGTTTTTATATTTAAAAATGAAGCCACTTACTACAGACACTATTGTGGTCGATCAGAGCCAAACACGACCCACAGATATTTCTCACTTACTTGCAAAAGACTGCTTTTATTAGTAATGTAATAGCAGAAATGACTGATGAGACAAATAACAATGTCAAGGCAATTTTCTCTATTCAAACAAAATTATAATTAACTGTATCACCTCACTCAGAACTACTAAGGATTGCTAATTGTTATATTCTGGGAGTCATAGTTTTTAAAAGAAGAGTTTTCTCTTCCATTCACACCATGACTCTCATTATGCCCGATCTGACTTGGTAGAGTTCTAAGAAATACCCTCGAGGTATTCACATATCATCATTGTTGAGTTCATGCTATTTAGCCTGTACCTTGTTACAGCCTCAAACATTTACAAACAACATAATCCTCCCTGAGAAGACTTTCTCACTAATACAAATGATCGTTTCCTACAGACATCTTTGGTTCCTCTTTTTAATTGACAACAAGGAAGGAGATAAAGGAAAGACCTTTCCCATATCATTGACAGATAGTCACTGTAACAAAGAGACAATCTGCTTTGTTAAAAGAAACATCTGTTTTATGTTTCATAATATGTTTTCCTTTTATAAAAGGCGACAACCATAATTCCATAAATTTACTAACTAAAACAAAGGAGAGCTAAATCCTTTTCTAATTACTGTCTAGCTTTGTTTTTTTCCACTTCAACTGCTTTTCAATTACAATTTATAATTAAATTGTCACACATTCCTAACTCATTACTCACTTTAATGACAGCAAACTGGTTCAAACTAGAGGTATTTTCTTACTTCTGCATTTCCTATTCAAAAGAGTGAGCTCAGTGCTAAACGGGGGTGCTTTTCCACCCAGGAAATTTCTTGCTTTGGGTCAGGGGTGAGAAGTACTGTGAGTGGGTAACTCTTGTCCTAAAACATGAGGAAAACATATTGCCATCAACCTTCTCTAATTGACTATCTCGAGAAGGTTATCGAGACAGAAGGTACTCGTGTGCACCAAGTGAAATCCCTTTCCAAATAACCAATAGGAAAATGAACCTGTTGGTCCTATGACAAACTTCAGTAATGGAATGAAAACACTGACTGAACAGATGTTAAACAAAACATTTTCTGTACAACTCACATGAAACGGTTCATTACACAGCAGGGTGCTGTTAATACTGTCATCTCGCTAGGAATGGGCCCAAATAAGCCTGCTTTCAACTTACTAGTAAGCTCTATTAAAGAGTAATGTTTAGGATGTGTGTGTGTGTGTGTGTGTGTGTGTGTGTGTGTGTGTGTGTGTCTGTGTGTGCATAGTTGGCTTGGCAATGCTTGGCTGTGTTTAATTTCAAAAACTCCATAAGAAATCAATCCCTGGGGAGAACTACATCAACCTGAATTTACAGCTACATATTTGCAAAAAAGCAGTTTTCACTTAGGGATTTTGTTTTTGTTGAAATTATCATAATGAAAAAATAGGATCACCAAGTGGTTTGAGAAACAGTTTTCCGGACATACAGATTGCACGATAGTACCCAGTTCTCATATTTGACCAAAAGGCAACGAAACTCCACATTTTAATGGACTCCTTTCCACAGAATAACTGTTAGCAGCTATATTTACTTTAGATGATATAAATCTGTTTGAGATGTCAGATGTACCTCTGGATAGACATACACTAAACAGTATCTTTTAATCAGCACATTAGAGGACCCTTTGGGGATGTTTGGAGCCCTGCCCCTTTGCCTTGCAATGCAGACTTCCCTAAATCAGACAGATATGTTGTTTCTGTTCCACATTGTCTTTCTAGTAATGGATTTTTGCCAGAAAATCAGAGAAAGTTTGAAAATGAGACAACTTAGAGATCTATCACAACACTTGATCCTTGTGACCAAATAAATGTTTTACCTAGTTCTAGTCATGTGGATCCCTTTTTGCTCTCCAGTGCCTCAGAGCTGGCCACATAGTGAAGACTATTAAAATATCACTGAAAATGATGATATTTTTCATTACTCTCATAGAAAGTGCTATATGAAGCACTTCAGAAGTCATAGGCTATTTGGGATGGGGAGAGGATATCCCCAGAGGCTGGTTTAAGTAACAGGAGATCTTCCCCAAAATGCTTTCTAAGGAGGGAGAAGCTGGTGAATAGTAGGCCTTTGGTTTTGCATGCTTGGGGCCAGAGCTTAATACAGCTGGACCATAGATTACCCCAGTGCGCTACAAGGAGGAATTTTTCCTCTCTTCTTATCTCACAAAATATATTCAGCCTTACTTCTAAATAAATGTTGCACACATTTTTTTAATATGTTGATTGGAAGGGTTACCAAATTATCAGTTCATCAGTCTTTATAAGGCATCCACCTTTTTCCATATAGCCCTGGGTCTCTGCTCTATCAGGGATCCCAGACATCTAGGATTCGGGTCCTATTTTGCTGCTCCCCAAAACTCCAAGGATTTGCTTTTGACCCCCGTGCCTGTAGTTAGGGCCTGCTGCTGAGCCTATTCGTGTCACCTACTCATCGCATTTAGTGCATTGGGGCTCCAGACATGAGCTATCCCAGGCGTCTCCTTTATCCCTAACTTATAGGTGCCAATCAAACACACTTTCCAGCATAAGTTATGTTGGGTGAAAGTGGGGAGATGTTGCACTTACCACACAAATGGGAAAACCAGGGTGACCTGGGTCCATGAGCACATACTAACATTTTTTAGATGCCCATCTGAAGCTCATTGACTGACAAAAGAAAAACTCACAGGAAACCGGAGGGAGACATTTAGTCACAGTCACATGAGCCATACTCCCAATGTGAGAGCCTGCCATAGCATTCTGATGTGTTTCAGAATCAGACTATAACTGTAATGGAAGTAAAGGAAATGTCTAGAGATGTCAACTTGAGCTAGCATCTATCTCAGTCTCTTTAGTTCATCTTTATGATATCTAACACCACTTTTGAATAAGCCGATAGAATAGTTTTTTAGCCAAATAGAGAGGAAGAACATTAATGCTCACAGTTCAGCAAACAGAAATGCTGTATTTTGCTAGGAGCAGCAGCCATACCCAGCATTGAATATTCTGAAAACTGTTTGCCTTGAGAAGAAAGTTAAACCACAGTAGGAACAAGTAATAAGACCAGAAGCAATTTTCTATTGTGTATAAAGATAAGCTCTTTAAGCAAATGTATGATAATACAGACTTTCCTAAACCCAATGAATTAGAGGGTAACTCCACCCTACAAAAGGATTGAGCACAGAACACCCTTAAATGACAAGGTCTCCATGGTAGTGATTAAAGGGAAAAAAAAAATTTTATGAAGACATTTTTGAAGAACATTTAAAATGAAGTGTCTTCATGTATCGTTTCCAGATCTCTTCCCTTACTCAAGGGAACGTTCAAGGGATGGTAATAGATTAAAACGTCTTCGTGTTTAACTTCTGCTATTCTGCAGTCACAAATGTGTCCTAAAGATGTCCTGAAACCCTGATATCTTAACCAAAGGCACTCTGGCCATGGGTGAGATAATTTGGGGGCAGGAATAGTCCCATAAAGACTGACCATATCACACCACACAGGAGACTGCCCACTCCAACCCGTTTTCATTCTCTCTCCCTCTCGTTTACTTCTCTCTCTCTCTCTCTCTCCCCCTCGCTCTGTTTTTTTCTCTCTCTCCCCTAAGATTCTCATAGAGTGGCCATGCACCTAAAATAAGATGTGATTCCCTTACCATTATGCCTTTTCCTGGCTGATTAGCTGTTTTATAAGGTCAAAGAGCTGGTAATATTTACACAAGATTTCGTCAATAAGAGAAGATAAATTGGAAAGACTTGTCAATTTGGTGCATTACTAATTTTAAAAATGCATCCATCCATATCTGTTCGAACCAGCCTTCCTCCAGAGGGGTTGACATAAATAGGAGTAACTCCTGTTGGTTTCAAGGCTGTAATCCACAGTCACCCAAGAACATTCAAAAAACACGTTTGACCAATCTCAAATCATTACCTCGTACACCTGAAACTAACATTATATGTCATTATACCTCAAAAAAAAATTTTTTAACAGGTTTCACCTTGCATAGAAAAAACAGTGCAGTATTATGCCCGCTAACTGCAACTCCACCGTTTCAAATTTGAACACCTTACAACACTCACCTCTGGTAGCTTGAAGGAAGAGCTTGATCTCTCTCTCTCTCTCTCTCTCCCTCCCTCCCTCCGTCCCTCCCTTTCCCTCCCTCCCTTTCCCTCCCTCCCTCTCTCTCCCCCCCCCCAACATTATCACACACTCTCATTCATACACACTACTAAATAGCAAATCTCAGATATGACCTACCTGTGGAGTGAGTTTCCCAACCCTCTGGGTTATTGGTTCATTCATCACAACTTCCACTTTGCAGGCATCTTTCTCTTTGGGGATGGCGAACTTCAGGTCATCCTGAGACAGGAAGGCGGAGCTGCCCTTCATCACCCTGACCCCTCGGTTAACACGGATGAGGGTGGGGCTGGCCCAGCCCGGGAGCAGCCTGAGCAGCAGCAGCAGGGCACCGAGCCCACCCCAGCGTAGAGAGCTCATGCCGACAGGGGCCAACTCGTTTCCATCCAGCAGTGAAATCCCTTCAACAAAGGAGGGCTTCTGTGCCTTCTCCGGGGCTGTCAGCTCATAGTCCAAGGGGCAGGGCAAGGGGTCCCGACAATGTGCCCCAAGATCTTAACACGTCCCTTTCATTTCAAACTCAGACAAGGAGGTCTTTCAGGCAGTCCCAGAGCTTTTAATAAAACTCGCTGATCACTCCTGACAACGCCCGGCAAGATTAATGTGCCTCCCAAGTGCTTTTTTAATCCTGCAAATGGGACGAGGAGTTGGAGGAAAGTGAGAGAGAAACAAAAAGGTTTATGTGGCTTATTCAAAAGACCCCCACCGACAAAGGAATCTTTCAACCAGCCTGTAATTTCAGCCAAATTAAAAACAAATAAACTAACTTGACCTCCAGGGGCAACTGAAAGGCAATGCAGCCATTTCATTCCCCGGCGGTAACTCCTGCTTCCGGACTCAACGGGTCCCAACCGGGACGTCAGTTGTGTGGTCCGGCAGGAGGCAGCCCGCCTCACAGCCACGGGCAGCGTTTGCTCCTCTGCGTTCAGAGAAAGTTGTTGAACTCTTTGCTTTTGTCTTCTCACTTGATAAATGAGGACTGTAACCTCATTTGTGCAAGAGAGCTGATAGAATTACTTGCCCACTGTTTGAAAACATGATTAATTCTAAATCAGTGCAACCCGCTCAAAAAAAAAAAAAAAAGGCTTAATAATTTGTCACATGGGCACAATTTTGACTTTGCTGGGCAATGAAGACACCTAAGAAACGCTTGAGTGGAAACTGGAGAAAAGATATTTTTTCTAAGTTATCATTTGGGGTTTTGTTTAGGTATAACAAGGGCCAGGAATCCAGTAACGTAGCTTCAACATACACAGCTAATGACACGGCAGATGTACATGCATTCATACATCATCTGCAATGCTAATTACATAGAAAGTATAGAATTTGCACAAGTGGATTTTTTTTTTCTATTTTAACCACTTAGAATTTCATGATTATTTCTCTGTGTCCCATAAGAACAGAAATGATTTTATCCAAAGTGCAAGGTATTGAAATATATCTTTAATTCCAAGATATGATTAGGTGAACCAATCATATCCACGATTAGTTATCCATGATAGACCATAATGGTGGTTTATTACGCCCATTGGAAGGTCTTGCATTTTCATGATTTTAATGATTTCTGCACACGGATGCTGAAATGTTTGTCAGAAGGTGTAGACAGAAATGCCACTATTGCCCACCTCTAATATATTAAGGGAAGGCTCATTCTCTTGTCCCTGTTTGAAACCTTTCACTTTTGAGACAGTGCATGACATGTCACCTAACACCTGGGGGCGGGCGGGTGCACACTTCACAGAACAGCCTGTTTTTTATGGTGTCGGTCCCCAAATAAAACAGTCCCATCCTCCCACTGACCATGTTGCCCACGCTCAGGCTGAATTAGGTTGGCTTGTTTGGGCAAGAATGCAAACCTGCTTGTTGAACTTTCACAACTTGTCTCCATTCACCTTTGGCATCTAAGATCATTCAAAAAAGCAGCGCTTTCACAAAGAAGAGAAGCAGCAGGGTGGGTAGGCATCACCCAAAACTGAGAGATAAGAGAAAAAACTTGGCTTTCTGAGATTTCAATGAATTAAATTAACCCATAAAGGCTGCAAGGACTCTATACTCTCAGGCATTCTTCTCATCTCCCTTCTTCTCCTTTGCTGCTTCTTCCTAGAATCCCTGACTTTTTTCATGTTGGGGAGCCTAGGGTCCAGTCCTGGGACCTGTTTTTTGTCTACCCTCACTCCCTAGCGACCTCGTTCTTCCTTTTTTCTCATGGATTTATCTTTATGCTTCTCTCCCTCTTGTTACCCAGACTGAGGAGGCTGCCCTGCACATAAAAAAGAGAGCCACACCTCAGGCTAGCAGAGCTGTGAGCCAGAAGGAGCCTGGGTGTTTGGGACATTTGCAAAGTGAAGTCACCACACCAGCCCACTCTGCCAGAATTTTACATGGCAGAGAATGTAAACTTCTTTCCTGCTTAACCTACTGTTAAACAGGAAAGACGGCATTTTTTTCTACACCTTCTGACAAATATTTCAGTAGCCATGTGCAGAAATCATTAAAATCATGAAAATGCAAGACCTTCCAATGGGCATAATAAACCAGTATAACTTTGCACTGTTAATAACTACCTTATTCTTCAATTTTTTTGTTAATTTTGTTTAGTCACAAATCAGGTAAATATTTTAACTTCTTACCTACAGCATATGGGGAAATAGCTCATTCTCTAATTATAGCATAGTAAGTCCTTAATGAGCAGATAAGGTCAAAGACCAAGACTCTAATGTTCATCTACCAGGAAGAAACAAGAGAGAAAGAAAAGGAAATCTATTTCTGTGGCTTCCCGTGCCACAGTGATGTGGGAAGGGAAGACCTGCATCTGAAGACCTGGATTCTAACCCTGGTTTTTCTGAACATCTGTTTTCTCTTTCAAAAATGGGGCCATCCATCTTGCCTGTTCCAGTTCCCTTGTGAGGCCAAACGAAATAGTCCATGTGGAAATATTTTCTTAACTACAAAGCCCCATATAAATGTAATGTTATTATTACAAAATATGTCAAAGGAAGAAGAGGGTAAAGCTTGTCTCGAGAAAAACAGAATGGCAGGACCTGGTCCTGGATGAAGGGGGCAGAATTAGGTTCAGTAAAAGTCAAAGTGTGTTTTAATGACATTCAAAATTTCTCTTTTTCTTCCTCACAGTCTTAAAACAGGAGGTCGAAGTAAGGAACTGAATGCTAATATTTCAGAAACAACCTGAAGCAACACTGCTGGGAGGTAAACAGTGCAAGAGTAACAATTTCTAAGTACGAAATCAAACAAAACTCAGCCTTCAATCAACTGGGCTACCAAATTAGGTGCCATAAAGATCAAAAAGAGTATGCTTTATTTGTGTTTTATTTACATTCTAATTTTGCGCTTGCATTTTTCTGTTGGTGTTAGGAAATGCCAAGTATGTAGACATTCCATGGAAAATATTGCTCTGATTTTTCACATGAAGAAGGTGGCAGTGGAGGGGAAAGAGAAAAGGATTTGGATGAACAGAGAGGGAAAAGGCAAAACAAAAAAAACAAAAACCACACAGAACAACAGCAATGGAAATCAGGATTCTAAGTCAAACAAGATTTCAGATGATGATGGATTTTTTATCTCCACCAAAGAAGATGACAGAATTGTCTTGTTTCTGGTTCAAAATTACAATGTCCAGAGGCAGCCAACATTTACTTGACAACACCCTAGTGGGAAACCTAACACATCTTGAGAACTCTGTTTGCTTAATCCCAACATAGGGCCAAGTCAGATCCTCAGAATCCAGCTGTCTGTAGCTTGCTCTCATCACTGATGTGGGCAGCCACAGCGTCAGCAGAATCAGTGGGAGCTTTGGAAGGGGAAGTAGAAAGGTGGCCAGATTCTACAAGGGAGCTTGTAAACCAACTGACTTTTAGCCACATGGGACTTAATTTGATGCTGCAATAGAAACAAATCCTGTCTGCTTGCTCGTGTGATTCAGCTGCTTCTCAGCATTTCACAATCCTCACGTCATCCTGCAAATCAGTTATGCTCTTACAGGCCATTTCCCACCCTTGCCCTTTTTCTTCATGTGGAAATCATGTATTCGAAGGATATCTCTACAAGCCAGCAAAAATGTGAAAAGCTGTTTTGGAAAGTGGAAAACCATCCTGCTCCGAGTTCTTCCTTATAAAAATTCAAAAAGTTTTCTTTCTTAGTAAATTTCTTTCTTTCTTAGTAAATTCCTGAACAGAAGAAAATGATTCAGTAACATTTCATCTGGTAGAGCTGAGCTGGTTTTCATTTCATAATTACACGTTCAGTTTAACCACAGGAGGATGTATTCTCCATGCTGATATAAACATGGTACTCCTGTCGTTTATCTTAGGTAATCTGTGCACAGCAGGAAAAGCAGGATCCCAGCTGTCCTCCCAGGCTCTCTCTGCAATGGAACTTCTTGATGGTCAATGTTAACGATGTGCCCTGAACAGAATCATATTTACTATTGTTCCTCTGTGGAATTTTACAATGGAAGCTACATGACACAAGAGAAGCACCTTCCCCATCCTGCACCCAGCACAGATATCAAGATATCAATAATCAGACTTCCCTGGTGGCGCAGTGGTTAAGAATCCACCCACCAATGCAGGAGACACGGGTTCAAGCCCTGGTCCAGGAAGACCCCACATGCCACGGAGCAACTAAGCGTGTGCACCACAACTACTAAAGCCCACGTGCCTACAGCCCGCGAGCCACAACTACTGAAGCCCGTGCACCTAGAGCCCGTGCTCCGCAACAAGAGAAGCCACCGCCATGAGAAGCCCACGCACCACAGCAAGAGTAGTCCCCGCTCGCCGCAACTAGAGAAAGCCCGCGCGCAGCAACAAAGACCCAACACAGCCAAAATTTAATTAATTAATTAATTTTAAAAAACAAAAGATATCAATAATCTATCATAACCTTTTGCTGGCTTGCTCTGCTATTTGCAGAACTCCTACTGGTCTGATACTCTTCTCAGCACTCCAGGTAGTTATTACCAATCAACCAAAGAGGATGTAAACAATGGAACATTTTATCTTCCCTGTGCTTGAAGCTATTACCTCATGACTCACAGCTTCAGATCCTACAAGTACCCTATAGTCTTTAAGAAAGAAAATAAACTAATAGAGAAGTGGCATTTTGAGTAAAAAAAAAAGTAGCCAACTCAGGATCAACCCATTCCCACCCACTCAAACAGAGAGATTGTGATATCCTTGACTAGACTGTTACCAGTCTAGTCTAGAAAGCCCGTGAAGATTTTCTGACTTGTATTCTACATTAAAATCTTTAAAATACCAGTCAGAAGAAACATAGAAGCCATCGTGGAATTACTTATAATGAATTTTTTAAATCATCATGACTTTCACTCAAATTGATTTCCAAAATAATTCATATGAATCAAATGTAAAAGTTTCAGGCATAAACTCATGGCTGCATATAATTATCCATAAAATAACTGAAATGATTCTGAATCATATGTGACATAAATTGATTCACCCAAGAGCAATGAACTGAAAATGAGGAGAACTGTCCTCTAAGGGAACAACTAACTGTCTAAACTCAGAGAAAGTGGCTCTCTTCTTTGTGTAGTAGTTGAGGAAATTAAGACTTAGATTTTACCACGGACTTCAGATCCACTGCCTCCTCTGACTTTCCTTCCCTGAGAGAGACAGAGAAGTCTAACTGCACCTTGTCATAAGCAACAAGGAGTCAGGCTAAGGCTGGCCCAAGGTCACAGCCGGAAGCAGCACAGCCTGGGAGAAGCAGGTCTCTGGCACCCTGGGGAAGGGCTCTGTCCTCCTCTATGCTGACAGTCTCACTGCAAAAGCAGCCCTGGGAACACACAAATACAAACCAGGTTCTTCTCTTTCAAGAAGCTCATCACCTCTTATGGAGCTTTAATTGTTCAATGCCCCCCACAGGGGTGGAGAATCCGTGGCGACCTTACCCAACACAGGATTTCCGGGGAGAATAGAAACGTGGAGAAGAAAAAAATAGCTTGTGACTTCTAAGATTGACTTTCCTTAACAATTTATAGTACAGTTGTCCCTCAGTATCCACAGGGGTTGGGTCCAGTAACCCCTCAACCCTCCACAGATACCAAACGCCACGATGATGCTCAAGTCCTTTATATAAAGTGGCGAAGTGTTTACGTATAACCTATGAACATCTTCCCACACACTTTAAATCATCTCTAGATTACTTATAATACCTAATACAATGTAAATGCTATGTAAATAGTTGTAAATACAAGGTAAATGCTGTGTAAATAGTTGCCAGGCAAATTCAAGTTTTGCTTTTTGGAACTTTCTGGAGTTTTTTTTCCAAATATTTTCAATCGTAATTGGCTGAATCCACGGATGTAGAATGCACAGATATGGAAGGCTGACTGTATCTTCCTTTTCTCATTTTATGTCTACTAGTACTTTTTACTTACTGTATACAGGTACTGGGCTATATTCTTTATATATTTGTTTTCATTTATTTCTCACAACAAACCTATAAAGCAGTTTCTATTATTATTCTGATTTTATAGATAAACAGTGACCTAAGGAAGTGACATCGTAATTATCATAAAAACGAACATTTATTAAGTGCTTACTATGGATTAGGCGTTGTTCAAAGGACTTTACATACATTACCTTGTTTAATTCCTATAACGGTTTTAGGAAGTAGGCAGTGATTTTACAGATTTGGAAAATGAGGTACAAAGAGGTTTAAGTTACCTGCCTAAAGTCATCAACTTGACTCCAGAGTCTTATAACCCATATTTGCCAACCCCAGGACCTGTGCATTTAACTGCTATATTATACCACTTTGCATTACAACAAAATCATATACTCTTTGCAATTCCTTCACTATCCCTGGAGTCTTTTTCCTACAGTATGCAAACACTTAACAACTTCCTTTATGGTCCCAGACAGCAACTGACGGCTGTTGGCAGGAGTTAAAGTATTACTGGAGGTGGTCTTCCCTAGTGGCTCAGTGGTTAAGAATCCACCTGCCAATGCAGGGGACATGGATTCGATCCCTGGTCTGGGAAGATCCCACATGCTGTGGAGCAACAAAGCCCGTGAGCCACAAATACTGAGCCTACTCTCTAGAGCCTACGAGCCACAACTACTGAGCCCGCATGCCACAACTACTTAAGCCCACGCACCTAGAGCCCATGCTCCGCAACAAGAGAAGCCACCACAATGAGAAGCCCGTGCACCACACCAAGAGTAGTCCCCACTCACCGCAACTACAGAAAGCCTGCACGCAGCAACAAAGACCCAATGCAGGCAAAATAAATAAATAAAATAAATTATAAAAAAAAATATTTCAGTGGAGGCAATGTTCTCTCAAGGAAGTAGCTGTTACTTTAAGAACATATAATTAATGCAGATATCTTGCCTACCAGCATCTGAGTGCTCCAACTTCTTACACTACAAGCACAGTTTAAAGGCCTCAAGGCAAACAAGCCACTTCAAAATTCCAGTCTATTAAATTAATAAAATACATGTTGATTTTGTTTATAACATTCTGCTTCCTTCACTCTGAAACTTTTTCTAAAATGTAATCTAAATCACAGATGTGTGGTTTAGGAGAAAACTCAGAAATCAACTAGTCCATATCCTTCATTTTATCTATTTACCTGTTTTTTTCTGAAAATAACTTCCTTTTATGTGTATAAAAGAAATGCATGCTCATTAACTAAAGGATAAAAATATAAAAACATAAAGAAAAGGAAAAAATTACACTTTCCCAACACCCAAAGAAAATGCCCTTCGGTTTTCTTAAGTATGTATATGTATCTACAGTTTTTAAACTTAATTAGAACCGCACTACAAAAAGAGTAGTGTACCATTCTTTTCCAGTTACATAACATTCTATTCTAACCATTTTCCGTATTATTAAACATCCCTTGTGATCTTACTTTTCATCTGTGCACTACATCCTCTACATGGATTTCTAGAGTCATTCCATTGTTGTGTTGAACTAGTTACTATGTCAATAGATTGTGATGAAAAAATCCTTCATTAAATCAGCTTATTTTTCTAGTTATTTCCTTCTGATAGTTTTTTGGAAGTGGAATCATAAGATCAAAGGGTATAAAACTTATTTTGAGGCTCTTGATGCATGCTACTTGGAAAGATGGTACTAATTTACACCCTAATTTTAACTCTGTGGAGAGAAAGTGTCCCTCAGGCTGTACCATCTAGGGCAAGATTGCAAAGATGAATCTTTGACCACCACACAAACTCATTAGAAGGTCTCCTTTCCTAGATTTTTCAACACTTCAATGTCTATCTGGCTGATAAAGGCCACATTTTGCAAACTATGTTTTTTTTAAAATGCACATGTTGGAGACGTTAAAAAGTTTTCTGCATAAGCCTTCTATATCCAAATATATGTGAAGCACAGAATGCCAAAATCTTCTTTTAAAGATTTACAATGTAATATTAGCTTACTAAAGGCTCTAAGAATTCCTGCAGAAAGAAAACCTTTAAGCCCAAAGTTTGCAAACTTATAGAAAACCATTTTTTTTAATTAAAAAACCCAGAAAGTGCAAAGGTAGTCCTGCTTGAGGAAGCTTCTCTGTCACCTCATCCTGAAGACAAACTCTAAATGCAGAGTGCACTATAAACTGATTTTTTTTTTAACATCTATAAAGCAGAAACTAAACTGATTTTTAAATGTGGGTTTATGTGGCTACAGGTTTCATTCTATTTTCTTTTGCTGCAGTACTGTCTAGAGAATTTGGAAGATCAGCTAATTAACGCCAGGAGGAGGCCTTGATGTGCTGGTATGGTGTTATAGGCTGAATTTTGTTCCCCCAAAATTCATATATTGAATTCCTAACCCCCAGTACCTCAGAATGTTACTATATTTAGAGAGAGAGTCTGTAAGAAGGAAAATTAAAATTAAAATGAGGTCATTAGGGTGGGCACATCTAAGCACATTGTTCTTGTGACTATTAACTACTAATCCTCATCAAACATTTTCTTTTCCCCTTTCCCATTATATACCTCGTCTTGACCAACTATCCTATCTCCTTAAAACGCTGTCTCTACCCACTCCTTCACCAGCCTTGTATTTCCTAAAAGGACCCTTGATTTTGATTGCCCCCAGTCCACTGAAACAGCTGTCTCAAAGGCTGCCAGTGACCTCCTAACTGTTACAGCAAATTGAACTTTTCTCCAACAATCCTCTCTGATCTCTATAGCGCCCAACAATGCGCTACACCCACACTTTCTGCACAATTCCTTCTCCCCTAGTTTATGGACTCAGTATACTCCCCGCTTCTCCTTCTACCTCACCAATGCTTCTTTCTCTTTCATCTTCTCTTCCTTTTCTTTCCAACCTCTGTTTTCTCCTCTCTTGGTCACGCTGTATCATTGAAAATATGACATTTTTAAAAAATCTGACCTCAACTGGCTTCTCACTACATATCCACTCCCATGGTCTTTGGCCATCACCTCTAGGCTCATGTAGCCCCAAACCACAGCCCTCTCTCTCCCGTAACCTCAGTTACACATTCACAGTGACCTGCTTGACACTTCCCACCTGTAAGCCCCTGCTCATGTCTGCCCCCTGCATGTCTTTGCTTCCATCCTTATTAAAATCTTTCTCACATATCAATGCCTTGTGAAATGCCTCCTCCAAGATGCCCTAAGACCTGATCATTCCATTTGGTTTCTGCGATTGCAGAAAAGTCACATTTTACTGAAACCCATCATGGGGCATTTGTCATATCCTACATGATGGTGTGACTATGTGTTTTGAAGGCAGGAGGACAGAACTGTCTGTTGCATGTGATACACATTCAACACATGTATCAATAAATGAAATCAGCAATGATAGTTGAACTGTGCTTTTAGCATTCTTGTCAAAACAAGACTATCAACACACATTAACATCTTTGAGCTCTTCTCATTTATACCTGGACATTTCTGGGAGTAACATCTTGAGTGGTGCCCATAGCTCCATTTTTGGCTCCTTCTGGTTAAACAATTTTCCAAATTCCTAAACAAAGATATAGAAACAAGCTTATCTGATTCACAGACAGCAAAAATCCAGGAAGGTTAACTGTTACCACTGAGGGCATAATCAAGATCGACGTCCTGGATAATGGAGGTTGGAATGATGGGCTGAAGCCAGCAAGTTCACTTTCAACAAGCACAAACATATAAATTTACATCCCAAAAAAAATCAATTGTAAATATATGGGAAAGAGAAGATTTACTTGGGCAGTAATTTATGAAAAAAAAGAAAATTGTCTTCAAACACCTGCAGGAGGAGTGACTTTATTCTGTGGTTCCCATGTGCAGAAACAGGGAGGATGGGTGAATCTCAGCTTCCCTTCAGAAAGAACTTTCCTTCAGAGCTGTCCAGTAATGGTGAGGGCTGAGGTATAGACACAGGAAGGGGTCTTTGTCTCAGGGAGGGAGTGTGGATTAGGTGTTTTCTGGGGTCCCTTTTAACTGTGAGACTGGATTTCCCTGTATGGTTGTCCCCTGCCACCTCTCCAGCCTCTTCTCACACGACTCTCCTCCTTGCCATGGACAAGCTAGTCACTCAGGTCTTCGTTCCTTCCTTAAACTCGCGGCACTGCCCATGCTAGGCCTTTACATGTTTCATCCATGTTGTCCCACCTGCCATGAATGCCCTTTTCCCCTCTCCCACCTACCACTCCATTTGGCTAAATTCTACCCATCCTTCAGGTCTCAACCTCCCAGACCAGTTTTAACCGCTTGCATAGAATCCTGCAATACCCCTTACCACATGTTGCACACCTACAGGCATTTAAATGTTTATTTGCAGTCATTTATACATGTCTGCCTTTGACCTTAGTCTGTAAGCTTCTTGAAGATAACAACCATAATTGTTCTGCTCACTCAAACATCTCCAGTCCTGGTCACAGGGCTTGGCACAGAGAAGATCAATACGTTATCAGTTGAGAGACTGGCTTACCCCAATGCAAACTTTGGACTTAAAAGAAAAACTGGTAGAAGAGTGAGAGACAGAGAGAGACAGAGACAGAGAAGGAGAGCGAGAGCTCACGCCACATGCTTGAATGGCTGTGTCTTTCCACTTGGTGATAGGTCATAGGCTGACCATGGGGCAATTGCAGAGTTTCAAAATCTCAGACAAATACTTTCCCCTGAGGTTAGGCCGCTTGCTACAGTGGTGAAAAATCCCAAGAGAAACAAAATGATTCTTCTCCTCAGATATTTACGTGCAATGGCTATACAAGTCTCCAGTTCTGAAGGGTCAGGAAGAAAAGGACAGAATGATATTCACATTGCCTTTGTTTTCTCCTTAACAAATCCCTTTGGTAGTGTGTGAGCTCAGGGATTTGTTTCATGCTTCCACTTAATCTGGAAGAAGGAATCAAGGGAGTATGAATAAGCAGAGGAAGTGGTGGATGGAGATCTATCCTGCCCAGTCCCTGAGGTCTGGAAGAAAGTTCTATTTCCCATTTCCCTTTTCTTTTCACCTATAAATTGCCTGGCTCACCACGTTTGATTCTTTCTAGTCTTCACACCTGTTAGTCCTCTCCTAAAGAAGAAATATTTATTGAGAACTTATCGTATGTCATGCACCATGCTGGGTGCTTTCCAAATGTCTTTTAGCCCTTCCAAACACCTGGTGAGGTAAGTATCAATGTATTTGTTTTACTCCCAAGGAAACTGGTAAGTAATTTGGCCAACATCACAGAACCAAAGAACATCACAGCCTAGGGTTGGAACCCAGTTGAAATTTATTCAAAGGCCATTCTTTTTTTCTACTACACCACCCTCTGATTCAATGTTTGATAGGGCTCTCCTATCAACACTACCTTCTGGTTTCAAAACAATCGCTAATGCCTATTTGACAAACTATTTCATCCTACCACGTTATAACAAAAGAGAAGATTTATATAAAACAGAACTAAAGCACTGCTTTTCTGTTGTTGCTGTGTTGTTTTTATGAGACGAATCACTTTCCCAGAAAGAAAAAAGGAAATCTAGGCAATGAACAGGATTTGATAGGAAACAACTTTTAAACATTTGGATGAATCCTCATCTGGGAATTCTGATCCTTTCTGAAATTATCCTAACTACTTAATGATTTTGGCTTATATCAATAATTTATAAGAAATATATCAATAATTATCAATAATTTATTAAGAATTTTTGTGCTAACAAGAAATGTAGACTTTGTAATGAAAATACCATGGCATTGAGTGTGACCTCATGAGGCAAAGCCCTGGTTTATTTATTGTAAGAGAAGGATTCAGAGAGCATCTATAAGGACTGAGCAGCTGGTAACACTTGATAGTATGCAGAGATGGGATCCCAGGGAAGTGGACTGCGCTAGTGGAAGGACTTGGAGCTTAGTGAGTCCTGGAGTGTTACCTGCCCGCGTCTCTACGGAAGCCAGACAGGAAGGTTTCAAGGATAAAATTGAGAGTGAAGAGTGACAAACAATCTTAGCAGCTTTTGATGACGCACCAAAGGAGTATTTTGACGCCGTATCAGCAAATCCAGAAATAGGGAGGGATAAAAGGGAAACCAAAGTCTATTCTGCCATCTCCATTAAGCTTACCAATGAGAAGCCAAGAACGTTTTGTCAAAAATATCCTAACTTTGCAAGATCCCTGTACTCTGTCCTCCAGTGAGCACTTTCCCATCCAAACACAGTATCTTCAGACAGCTGGAGGCTATGTTTGTCAGAAAAATACATAGATCACAGCTATATTTTGATATTCTTATCTTGATGGCCAAGTTTTAGAACCCTTTGAAATGTTGCCTCAGTCACTGCAGTAAGAGAAACTCGAGTACAGACAAAAGGCGAGATTTCATTAGGGAGTTGTTTTTTTTTTTCCTCCAGCCCCTCAAAGGTCTCTGTTTGAGCCTCTCACCTAGTCGTACAAAAGCTATTAAATCACTTGAATGAAAGGGTCAGGGAGCAAGCTGTGCAAGTATGGAAGCCAGCAAGCCCTGTTCAGACCACCCAGCTCTCCAAAGGGGAGCAACACCAGATTCAGACAAGATAAGAGGCTGCCATCCCATGTAACCTGGCCCAGGGAAAAAGCCTTTCTAGAGAGTTACAGGATCCCATTGTGTGGAATGACTGTGTGCTCTGAAAGGTGGCATTTGTCTAACTCACTAGATCAGTGGTCTTGGTTCTTTGTGAGAGAAAAAAAAACTTAAAGGGTATTTTTTTTAATTTTTAAGAAAAACTGTAAGCCAAATCTTTGGGCCTGCTCTCAAAGCAAACAGTGAAACTGAGCTATATCCATCAATGTCAGAATGTCAGAGCTAGAAAGATATCAAAACTCACTGAATTCAACGCTTTTGTTATATTAACAGAGGAAGAGAAGGTTAGCAAGAATAGGTGATTCCAAAAGACTACGTATTACATGACTGCATTTATACGAAAAGTCAAGGATAGGTAAATCTATAGAGACAGAAAATAGATTAATTAGGGGTTGCCTAGGGGAGGGGGTGGGGAGGAATGGGGAGTGACTGTTAATATAGGGTTTCTTCCTGGAGTGACAAAAATGTTCAAAACAAATTGTGGTGATGGTTGCACAACTTTGTGAATATACAAAAACCACTGAATTGTACATTTTATAATGAATTTCATGGTGAATTTCATGGCATAGAAATTATATCTCAATAAAGATGTTGTAAAATGTGAAAAAATAAATAAAAAGAATAGGTGATTCATCCAAGATTGGTTAGCAACACCTAAGATGTGAAACACCAAGAAGACAGAGTCTATCCATATTATACACACGGATCTTTCTAAGTCCTTGGCACTAACACAGAGCCTGCCATGTAGCAGGCACCTACAAATATTTGGAATGAGGAGAGGGGAAAAAAGGAAGGGGCACTGGTGACCACATCCTATTTTCTTTTTACTATAAATATACAAGCCATTCAATGTCATCGGGGATGGGGATGGAGGCTGAGTTCTTACTGTCATATGCTGTCAAACGAGGACCTCAACACGATGGAGGTATCATTTCCTATTTCTCCCGATCCTTGTGGGTTGGTCCCATCAAAACAAATTTCTAGGAATTAAACTGCTCCTGAACGGTCCCCAGAAATAATCCAGCTCAGTTCAGCCCAACTCAGCCCCAGGAGCACAGTATCCCCTGCAAGTTGATAAAGAATTAAGAATACCCTTGGGTTTAAAGTTCCCAAGACAAACATAGGTTATCCATGCAGAGCAGGTCAGACCACATAGCCACATGGAATTGGGGTACCTTTCCCTGACTCCCTTTCTCACTCATGGGAATGGAGAGGCAGGATGGAAAGGGGGAGCAAAGGAAAAAAAAAAAAAAAAAAAAGAGTTTGGTGGGAGAGCTGGTTAAAAGTTCTGGTTTGCCGGCCAAGCATGCCAAACCATGCTTCATGTAACTTATGTTCAACATCAGCTCAAACTCAAGTTTATTATTTAGGTATGAGGTTTAACATTAACCAAGGACGTGACAAGAATTTAATTGCCAAGGACGGACGATGCAGAGCACTGCTCATCCAAGTGTGATCACGCCTGCAGCAGAATCACCTGGGTAAATTCTCGGCTCTACCCAAAATGTAAACTCTTCTCGGGGTGTGGCCTAAGCACCTGCCTTACACCAAGCACCCAAGTGGTTCTTAGGTACACTGGGTTATGAGGACCTCGGATGGAGAGAAAGAGGAAGAGTAGTTAACATTTTCTTAGTGTTATGCTGAAGGCACTTGTATCACACGAAGGCAGGGGACTAAGAAGCAAATCTTCAAGCTTTAACCGGAGCAGCGGATGGTGGTATCAGTTTTGTGGAGCAGAAACCTGAAAAGCATTTGGATCCCTAGCTCTGGTCTGTGAAACAGTCCTGAAAAGGTTAATCTCTCCAGCAAGATTCCCAGGCCATAAACTCCAACCAGTCCTCGGAAATGCTCTTTTGAAGCTTTCTAATTCACACCACACAAGAAGACTGCACACAATCGTTTAAAAAAAAAAAACAGAAACAAAAATTAAATGCCTTGAAAATTATTTGGGGGATCCAGATGACAACTAAAGGAAACTATTTACTACAGCACCAAAGTCTCTGGACCAAATCCGAGGAATGAGAAGAAAGAGCTTAAAAATCAGTCAGAAACTTCAGAACAATGTGATTTCGTTACCTCTCCAACACCGGCTCTCATCCCCATAAAAACAGAAACCATGCTTTAAGAAATACATATCCAAAGATAACTAAACTAAAGCAAAGGTATCCAAAAATCACCTCCTCCAAATTTCTATATCTTTATACCATGAGAATATTATCTATTTTGTTAATTTTGGCATCTTTTCTTTTTGCCATTTCATTTCGCTGAAAAGAAATATTCTGATTTGAGGGGGACAATTACAGAATGTAAAAATGTTTATTTCACCGGTGGGGATGGATTCAGAAGAGAGTTATAAAGTTGTGTTACATAATAAAGAGCCTCCCACTTGGGGCATATGGCTTTTTAACACCGCAATTTGCCACCTTGGGAGTTTACATGAGAATTAAACTTTTGCAAGCAGACTCGAGTGAAGCTACCACACAGATAACCTCTGAGGCATTCTAGCTGAACATTCACAGTCAAGATGAGAGGAAATACATAAAGCAGATACTTACAGGTAGTGGTTTTCCTTGCCAAGCCAAAGAGCTAGAAACCATTGGCGCAGGCAGGCAGGATAAGAGTCACTGACCCGGTAATCTCTGGTTTAAAGGACTTTGAGAGGAAGGGGGAGGAAAAACAGCCCAGGGAGGAAAGAGAGCTGAAATTCCAGTCTTTCAGGTCAGCTGAGTTTTAGCTTTCTTTGTACTAAAAATCCATTAACCCACCCAACAAGAAAATAGAAAACTGAAGGTCACATACACACTCCACTGTCTTTGCTGGTCTTCTCCGGGGCTGCAGCTTCTGCGGCTTTGAAAACTTCCCGATTGCCAAGCTCAGGGCTCCCTGGGAGAAGGGCATGATCAAGGATGCCTGCAACTGCTTGCAGGGAGCCCGACCTCCCTGGCAGAGAGCCAAGCTCTCCAGTCCCTTCTGCTGGCTGGATCCGCAGGGACAAAACTGAGCTTTCGTTAATAAGGTTGGTTGCGTCTCTTCCTAGTCTCTCCCCAGCTTCCTTTCTCACTATGAGTTCTGTACTAACTGCTCCGCCACTGGCTGAGCTGAAGCTGCCTCTCCCGCCCTCAGTGCACAGGCACACGCGCTCACAGACACACACATTGGCACACACCCACACCCCATACACACAATCACCCAAACACACCACACACGGGCATCCACACACGTGCACGCACACACCCACATACAAACGAGTTCACAGGCACACGTGTGCATACCCTCACACCCATGTGCGTGCAAACACACATACACGTAGGTGCACACACACATTGCTTATACCCACCCACACTCATACTCACACAAGTTTTTTTCCAGAAACTTCAAACTCTTCCTGAACCTTTCTTGGAACAAATTCCCATCCTGAAAGATTTTTATTCAACTTCAGACAAGATGTCCAGCATTCAGAAGGGAGGAGAGAGGAGACCTGGCCCCTCTGAAATTTGGTCACAGCCTTTAAAGGAAAAGAGGAGATTCTAGGGGGCTGTTTTTAAGTACCACCTTAGTTCTTCAGTTTATAAGGCTTTTAATATGTCTGGTTCTTTTTTAAAAATCCAGAAAAACTCTATTAATCTCATTTCATTTGCATATAGTTTATGACCCCACTGATTCAGCTCTATCACAGGTCAAGACATGTCCTCTCAGCACAGATTCATTCAGTGAAACTGGGTAGGATTCCGTGGGTGGCTGAAAGTCTTGTTCCTTAACAACTGCATAATAAAATGCTTTCCTGTATTTCATCTCCACCAGAAAAAATAATAATAATGGCATAGTATCTGGGCTAACTTTTAAACTGACCATAAATAGAGAAGTAGGAGTATTATCTTGCTTTGGGGAAAATGTTTATATCGAGACACGTCTGGCTATTCTAAACCTTAACCAGAAGTACAAGGCACTGTAAATCCAATTCAGCCTAGATTGTGGTTTCCCTTAACAAGGTCACTACATACTACCCTCTCTCTTGGAAAAAATGAGAGGAAGAGAAAAGAAAATGGAAAAGAAAGGGAAGCAGATTATGTGAAGAAGGAATAAAGCAAAGAAAAATATGAAAAAATTCAAAAGGAGAGAGAAAACAATTATTTCATTTTAAAACATGCTTTATAGATACTTTAGCAAGGAAAGATACATATACACTTACTCAAAGTCACAAGAAATTTAAAATCTTCAAGAATCTCTTGATTCATTCCATTTGCTCGAAGAATAATGGGTGAAACCTCTCCAAGAATCACTAGGTTCTTTATAAGTAAACAAACACGATTTACTAAACACACAAAATATAGTGACAGTGTATGATTCATGTACTGATCTTGAAAAATAAGAAATAAAGCCTTAATGATAACAGGAAACACAGTGTGACAGATAATCTTTTCTCAGATAAAATTTAAAAATTTCCCAGCTTGTGAGAAGCAAGAGGAACGACAATCCTGCAGCCTGTGGAATAAAAACCACATTCACAGAAAGACAGACAAGATGAAAAGGCAGAGGGCTATGTACCAGATGAAGGAACAAGATAAAATGTACCAGATGAAGAAACAAGATAAAACCCCAGAAAAACAACTAAATGAAGTGGAGATAGGCAATCTTCCAGAAAGAGAATTCAAAATAATGATAGTGAAGATGATCCAGGACCTTGGAAAAAGAATGCAGGCAAGGATTGAGAAGATGCAAGAGATGTTTAACAAAGAGCTAGAAGAATTAAAAAACAAACAAGCAGAGATAAACAATACAATAACTAAAATGAAAAATACACTAGAAGGAATCAATAGCAGAATAACTGAGGCAGAAGAACGGATAAGTGACCTGGAAGACAGAATGGTGGAATTCACTGCTGCGGAAGAGAATAAAGAAAAAAGAATGCAAAGAATGAAGACAGCCTAAGAGACCTCTGGGACAACATTAAATGCAACAACATTCGCATTATAGGAGTCCCAGAAGAAGAAGAAAGAGAGAAAGGACCAGAGAAAATATTTGAAGAGATTATAGTCAAAAACTTCTCTAACATGGGAAAGGAAATAGCCACCCAAGTCCAGGAAGTGCAGTGAGTCCCATACAGGATAAACCCAGAGAAACACACCGAGACACATAGTAATCAAACTGGCAAAAATTAAAGACAAAGAAAAATTATTGAAAGCAGCAAGGGAAAAATGACAAATAACATACAAGGGAACTCCCATAAGGTTAACAGTTGATTTCTCAGCAGAAACTCTACAAGCCAGAAGGGAATGGCATGGTATAATTAAAGTGATGAAAGGGAAGAACCTACAACCAGATTACTCTACCCGGCAAGGATGTCATTCAGATTTGATGGAGAAATCAAAAGCTTTACAGACAAGCAAAAGCTAAGAAAATTCAGCACCACCAAACCAGCTCTACAACAAATGCTAAAGGAACTTCTCTAAGTGGGAAACACAAGAAAAGAAAACGACCTATAAAAACAAACCCAAAACAATTAAGAAAATGGTCATACGAACATACATATCGATAATTACCTTAAACGTGAATGGATTAAATGCTCCAACCAAAAGACACAGGCTTGCTGAATGGATACAAAAACAAGACCCATATATATGCTGTCTACAAGACACCCACTTCATACCTAGGGACACATACAGACTGAAGTAAGGGGATGGAAAAAG
This sequence comes from Phocoena sinus, assembly GCF_008692025.1. NCBI lineage: Eukaryota > Metazoa > Chordata > Mammalia > Artiodactyla > Phocoenidae > Phocoena > Phocoena sinus. The sequence continues at coordinate 64,897,379 of NC_045768.1, forward strand.
ATATTCCATGCAAATGGAAATCAAAAGAAAGCTGGAGTAGCAATACTCATATCAAATAAAATAGACTTTAAAATAAAGAATGTTACAAGAGACAAGGAAGGACACTACATAATGATCAAGGGATCAATCCAGGAAGAAGATATAACAATTATAAATATATATGCACCCATCATAGGACCACCTCAATACATAAGGCAACTGCTAACAGCTGTAAAAGAGGAAATTGACAGTAACACAATAATAGTGGGGGACTTTAACACCTCACTTACACCAATGGACAGACCATCCAAACAGAAAATTAATAAGGAAACACAAGCTTTAAATGACACAACAGACCAGATAGATTTAATTGATATTTATAGGACATTCCATCCAAAAACAGCAGATTATACTTTATTCTCAGGTGCACACAGAACATTCTCCAGGATAGATCATATCCTGGGTCACAAATCAAGCCTCAGTAAATTTAAGAAAACTGAAATCATATCAAGCATCTTTTCGAACCACAATACTATGAGATTAGAAATCAATTACGGGGAAAAAACGTAAAAAGCACAAACATGTGGAGGCTAAACAATATGCTACTAAATAACCAAGAGATCACTGAAGAAATCAAAGAGGAAATCAAAAAATACCTAGAGACAAATGACAATGAAAACACGACAATCCAAAACCTATGGGATGCAGCAAAAGCAGTTCTAAGAGGGACTTTTATAGCTATACAGGCCTACCTCAAGAAACAAGAAAAATCTCATATAAACAATCTAATGCTACAACTAAAGGAAATAAAGAAAGAAGAACAAACAAAACCCAAAGTTAGCAGAAGGAACGAAACCATGAAGATCAGAGCAGAAATAAATGAAACAGAAACAAAGAAAACAATAGGAAAGATCAATAAAACTAAAAGCTGGTTCTTTGAGAAGATAAACAAAATTGATAAACCATTAGCTAGAACGATCAAGAAAAACAGGGAGAGGACTCAAATCAACAAAATTAGAAATGAAAAAGGAGAAGTTACAACAGACACTGCAGAAATACAAAGCATCCTAAGAGACTACTACAGGCAATTCTATGCCAATAAAATGGAAAACCTGGAAGAAATGGACAAATTCTTAGAAAGGTATAACCTTCCAAGACTGAACCAGAAAGAAATAGAAAATATGAACAGACCAATCACAAGTAATGTAATTGAAACTGTGATTAAAAATCTTCCAACAACTGAAAGTCCAGGATCAGATGGCTTCACAGGTGAATTCTGTCAAACATTTAGAGAAGAGCTAACACTCACCCTTCTCAAACTCTTCCAAAAAACTGCAGAGGAAGGAACATTCCCAAACTCATTCTATGAGGCCACCATCACCCTGATACCAAAACCAGACAAAGATACACAAAAAAAGAAAACTACAGACCAATATCAGTGATGAATATAGATGCAAAAATCCTCAACAAAATACTAGCAAACAGAATCCAACAACACATTAAAAGGATCTTACACCATGATTAAGTGGGATTTATCCCAGGGATGCAAGGATTCTTCAATATATGCAAATCAATCAATGTGATACACCATATTAACAAACTGAAGAATAAAAACCATACGATCATCTCAATAGACGCAGAAAAAGCTTTTGACAAAATTCAACACCCATTTATGATAAAAACTCTCCAGAAAGTGGGCATAGAGGGAACCTACCTCAACATAATAAAGGCCATATATGACAAACCCACAGCCAACATCATTCTCAACGCTGAAAAACTGAAAGCATTTCCTCTAAGATCAGGAACAAGACAAGGACGTCCACTCTCACCACTATTATTCAACTTAGTTTTGGAAGTCCTAGCCACGGCAATCAGAGAAGAAAAAGAAATCAAAGGAACACAAATTGGAAAAGAAGAAGTAAAACTGTCACTGTTTGCAGATGACATGATACTATACATAGAGAATCCTAAAGATGCCACCAGAAAACTACTAGAGCTAATCAATGAATTTGGTAAAGTAGCAGAATACAAAATTAATTCACAGAAATCTCTTGCATTCCTATACACTAATGATGAAAAATCTGAAAGAGAAATTAAGGAAACACTCCCATTTACCATTGCAACAAAAAGATTAAAATACATAAGAATAAACCTACCTAAGGAGACAAAAGACCTGAATGCAGAAAACTATCAGACACTGATGAAAGAAATTAAAGATGACACCAACAGATGGAGAGATATACCATGTTCTTGGATTGGAAGAATCAATATTGTGAAAATGACTATACTACCCAAAGCAATCAACAGATTCAATGCAAGCCCTATCAAATTACCAATGGCATGTTTTTCAGAACTAGAACAGAAAATCTTAAAATTCGTATGGAGACACAAAAGACCCCGAATAGCCAAAGCAGTGTTGAGGGAAAAAACAGAGCTGGAGGAATCAGACTTCCTGAGTTCAGACTATACTACAAAGCTACAGTAATCAAGACAATATGGTACTGGCACAAAAACAGAAATACAGATCAATGGAACAGGATAGAAAGCCCAGAGATAAACCCACGCACCTATGGTCAACTAATCTATGACAAAGGAGGCAAGGATATACAATGGAGAAAAGACAGTGTCTTCAATAAGTGGTGCTGGAAAAACTGGACAGCTACATGTAAAAGAATGAAATTAGAACACTCTCTAACACCACACACAAAAATAAACTCAAAATGGATTAGAGACCTCAGTGCAAGACCAGGCACCATAACACTCTTAGAGGAAAACATAGGAAGAACACTCTTTGACATAAATCACAGCAAGATATTTTTTGATCCACCTCCTAGAGTAATGGAAATAAAAACAAAAATAAACAAATGGGACCTAATGAAACTTAAAAGCATTTGCACAGCAAAGGAAACCATAAACAAGGTGAAAAGACAACCCTCAGAATGGGAGAAAATATCTGCAAACGAATCAACCGACAAAGGATTAATCTCCAAAATATATAAACAGCTCATGCTGCTCAATATTAAAAAAAACAAACAACCCAATCCAAAAATGGGCAGAAGACCTAAATAGACATTTCTCCAAAAAAGACATGCAGATGGCCAAGAGGCACATGAAAAGTTGCTCAACATCATTAATTGTTAGAGAAATGCAAATCAAAACTACAATGAGGTACCACCTCACACCAGTTAGAATGGGTATCATCAGAAAATCTACAAACAATAAATACTGGAGAGGGTGTGGAGAAAAGGGAACCCTCTTGCACTGTTGGTGGGATATAAACTGACACAGCCACTATGGACAACAGTATGAAGGTTCCTTTAAAAACTAAAAATAGAATTACCATATGACCCAGCAATCCTACTACTGGGCATATACCCTGAGAAAACCAAATTCAAATTCAAAAAGACATATGCACCCCAATGTTCATTGCAGCGCTATTTACAATAGCCAGGTCATGGAAGCAACCTAAATGCCCATCAACAGACGAATGGATAAAAAAGAGGTGGTACATATATACAACGGAATATTACTCAGCCATAAAAATGAATGAAATTGGGTCATTTGTAGAGACATGGATGCATCTAGAGACTGTCATACAGAGTGAAGTAAGTCACAAAGAGAAAAACAAATATTGTATATTAACGCATATATGTGGAACCCAGAAAATGGTACAGATGAACCAGTTTGCAGAGCAGAAACAGAGACACAGAAGTAGAGAAAATACATATGGACACCAAGGGGGGAAAGCTGTGTGGGGGGTGGAGGGGGATGAATTGGGAGATTGAGATGGACATGCATACACTGATGTGTATAAAATGGATGACTAATACGAACCTGCTGTATAAAAAAATAAATTTAATTTAATTTAAAAAATAGAACATGTCACGGGGTAAGGAAGTTAATTATCTAAAGTTCAGCATAGCTTTAATTTCTTTTCTTCCAAGTAAAATTCTATTTTATTTATTTCAAAATTTTATTATAGTATGTTAATTTTTGTTCTATCTTTTTATCTGCAAATAAATATTCTATGTCTAGAATAAAGCTAAAAAAAAAAAATTTCCCAGCTTATGAACATCTCACCTGAAAAGAAATGAAGATGATTCTAGATGCTATTAGTTGAGACACAAAACTTTTGTTTTTTTTTGCTGTACTTGGGCCTTTCACTGTTGTGGCCTCTCCCGTTGCGGAGCACAGGCTCCGGACGCGCAGGCTCAGTGGCCATGGCTCACGGGCCCAGCCGCTCTGCGGCATGTGGGATCTTCCCGGACCAGGGCATGAAACCGTGTCCCCTGCATTGGCAGGAAGCCCCACAAAACTCTTTTGATAAAGGAATGATAGGGCTTCCCTGGTGGCGCAGTGGCTGAGAGTCTGCCTGCTGATGCAGCGGACACAGGTTCGTGCCCCGGTCCGGGAAGATCCCACATGCGGCAGAGCGGCTGGGCCCGTGAGCCATGGCCACTGAGCCTGCGCGTCCGGAGCCTGTGCTCCGCAACGGGAGAGGCCACAACAGTGAAAGGCCCAAGTACCGAAAATAAACAAAAAACAACAACAACAAAAAAAAAAGGAATGATAGTAGTTAGTTGCATTGATGTGCTTCTTCTAACATCTGGGCTAAATAAAGTTTATGGATTCATCTAGAAACAGAAATAAATGTTTCATGCCACTTCTATGGGGAAAAATAACTTCAGCATTCTAAGCAAAAAAAAAAACCCCAAAACTTAAATTGCAACATGTTTCAAAATATCTGCAAGAAATGTAATTTTCATTAAGTTAATTATATACATGATGCTTGGCCTAACTTTGTGCTGAACATATTCTAGAATAAACAGAGCTAGACTTAGGTTAGCCCAAATATCTTGAAATCTGAAGTGCCTGCTTATATAAATACAGTCTTTCTCTTATATCTTCCACAGATGGATAGAGGCTGTTGAAATAATACAATTATCAACTTTACTAAAGTAATCTTTAAACAAGTTGAAATGCAAAGCCAGAATATTTTAAAAGAGCTAGCCATAGAAACAACAAAGAATTCTTTCCCTAAAAGCATGTACTGTTGAACTTAGTGCTGAAATGAAACACATTTTAAAGAAATCATTCTATTTCTAACCTTAGGGTTGACATGATATGAAAAATATAAAATGTCATGTGTTGGAGATGACCATACCTTTTTGGATTGTAAACATGAATGATTTTGTTGAACTGCTGTAGAATATAGCATTCTGTAAGGAGCACAACCAACACCTTCACCAAAAGCCCATATAAAAATATTAGGACTGGGTCTATTAAATGTTGTTGACAGCACCAAGCACAGAGGTGTTATCCAACACATTGTGAAGATGGTTTTCTACTGAATCTATAAAACCCGATGGCTATGGGAAGCAATGCTGAAACAAAGAAGACTATTGGCCGGGAGTGGAAGGGCTCACACTTTAAATAGATCAACTTAAAACAAATAAGTAAACATTGTAAATCAACTATACTCCAATAAAAAATTTTTTTAGAAGTCAGTGAAATTAAAGTAAGATCAACACCCCTGTGTACCAGAACAGAAACACAACCCAGCGAGTGTTTAGAGACAGAGACTTGCAGACCTCAAATTTCAGGGTGGCTAGGGGATAACAGGGAATGAAACAAACCCCAGCAAGGAAGGAAGAAGAGCCATGCACTCTGTTTGAAATTTGAGAAGTATAGACCAAGATCACTTTTTTAAACATAAGTGCAAAATTCTAAATAACACATTTGCAAATCTAATCTACCTATGTGTTGTTAAATATATTGTACCCAAATAGGGTTTATTTCATGATTGCAAGGATGGTTCAAAAATAAAAACATCTAGCAGTTTAATATATTGAAGAAGATAAAAAGCCATCTGATCATCTTAAAAAATGCAGAAAAGTGGTATTCAGTAAAAGTCAACACTGATTCACTAAACACAAACCAAAAAACACTATTAGCCAGCTAAGAATAGAATGGAAATCTTTTTACCAAATCAAAGGCCTCTATCAGAAATTTCATCCTTAATGGTAAATTTTTAGTAACCACTAAAGAGGGAAGAGGACAAAAATGCCTGCTATAATGCCCACAGTTCAATATTGGATAGGAGACCCTAGCCAATACAATAAGTCAAGAAAAAAAAAAATGAGGCATGAGGATTGGAAAGGAAGAAAATAAACCTTATATTTCTAAAACAAGACTTTATTTTTTAAAAATCTAAAAGATATTTATAAAAGATTTCTAAAAGAATCTCCTTATAAGATATATTAAAGAAATCTTCTGAATGAGGGTACCGGAAGAGAGTGTCCTGACAGGAGAGACACTGAAAGGACAGCCTTTTCCAAATACACACATGTACACACTCAGCAGTACAGCTGTTGATAACAAAGAAATCCTTCTCCTAGCACTTTGTTTTATGTCTGGAGCCAATGGTCCAGCTGGAGATCTGAAAGAATGAAAGATTCAGGTTCTTTCATTTTATGAGGACTCATACTCAGATTACATGTGCTTCATGGAATCTATTTGAGAAAATGTTTCCCATCCTCCATATTCAAGGCTATTGCTTGTGGAAATGGAAACTTTAGACTAAAAATTTTACTCATCGCATTATCATTTCCACATTTGTCCACTAAATTGAGACAGGAATCACAATAAACTGACTCATTTCATTCCAGTGTGCTGCATTTTTCTCATTAATAATTAACTTGAACACAGCTTCAAATGCTAGCATTAAACTAAACAGACATCAGGGAACTATATTCAATATCCTGTGATAAACCATAATGGAAAAGAATATTTAAAAAGAATGTATATATGTGTATAACTGAGTCACTTTGCTGTACAGCAGAGATTGGCAGAACATTGTAAATCAAATATACTTTAATAAGAAAAAAAGTAAACAGACATTAGGATTACCACACATACATCAAAAACATGAAAAAATCATCAAGAATCCTTTTTATCTCCACCTTTTACAGCAAAGGGGCAAATGCACCAAAAGCAGCAGAAACAATTTAATTTTAAGATGTTTTACATTTCACTATCTTTGTGAGATTTGGGAGTGATTTGCTCTTTACAAGCTTAGCACCAAGAACAATTTTATATTTCCAAGCATAACTCAAGCAGTTGGGAGTCTCTGCTTACTGATTCTGAAAAAAAGTCTAACTCCACTGTCTCAAAAGACAATGTATTTTGTAACATAGAGAGTCAAAATAGGGCTTCCCTGTTGGCGCAGTGGTTGAGAGTCTGCCTGCCGATGCAGGGGACACGGGTCCGTGCCCCGGTCCGGGAAGATCCCACATGCCGCAGAGCGGCTGGGCCCGTGAGCCATGGCCGCTGAGCCTGCGCGTCCAGAGCCTGTGTTCCACAACGAGAGAGGCCACAACAGCGAGAGGCCCACGTACCGCAAAAAAAAAAAAAAAAAAAGTCAAAAAAACCCAGTTATTACATTTAAAAAATTCATGGCAGCTTAGTCTAAGCGGGGTAAACTGAAAGTAACAAAACACACCCACAGGCAAAAGATGATTTTCTCATCTTAGGAGTAAACGGCACAAATCTACTAACTAAATCCAAGACTTGTTTAGAAAGATGAGGCTAACGTCACACAAATATGTCTCACAGAAATCAGAACATGCTGATCTGTTAAATTCTCTTCAACAAGAGTTACTGTATCTTGGTATAAGGTAGGCAGCGTGCTAATCTTCGGAGGAACAGAGATGAGTAGGACCTAGCATCTGCTCTCAAAAACCTTACAATGCAGTTGGAAAAACAAAACTATATAGAGATGTTATATACTGAGATATGATTAAGGATCACTAATAATTATTGAACATGTATCCCTAACGTACATTTTTACTTACATGCATTTATTAATTCATTTAATCTAGACAATTCTCTAATACCTTGAATGGATCTAGGGGCTCAACAGGACAAGGTAGAGTGGGGAAAGATTTTCTGAATGGGAACAAGGAATAGGGATGGGGAAGCAGCTGGGCAGGACAGTCAGGCACCATGAGAGACATCCGTTTCAATCTTTGAGGCAATAGGAGCCCTTTCTTATTGAAATATTTCTGACATATAATGCAGCGTAAATTGAAGGTGTACAACATGTTAATTTGTTAGACTTATATATTGTAATATGATTGCTATTGTAGTGATAATTAGCACCGCTATCACTTCATATAATTATCTTTTCCTTTTAGCGGCTGGAATAATTAAGTTCTAGTCTCTTAGCAAGTTTGATGGTTGTAATACAAAATTATTTTCTCTTTTGACTACATTGTACACTAGATCTCTAGGGCTTAAAAAAGAAGTGAGTAATCAAGCCATGAAAAGACAGGGAAGAAATTTAAGTTCATGATTCTAAGTGAAAGAAGCCATTCTGAAAGGCTACATACTGTATCATTCCGACTGCAGGACGTCTGCAAAAGGCCAAATTATGGAGACAATAAAAAATAAGGGGATAGGGAAAAGGAGGGATAAATAAGTAGAACACAGAAAATTTTTAAGGCAACAAAACTACTCTGTATGGTAGATAGATGTCTTTATAAATTTGTCCAAACCCATAGAACATACAACACCAAGAGTGAACCTTGTGGGACTTCCCTGGTGGTCCAGTGATAAAGAATCCGTCTTCCAATGTAGGGGATACAGATTCAATCCCTGGTAAGGGAACTAAGATCCCACATGCCGCGGTGCAACTAAGCCTGCACGCCGCAACTACTGAGCTTGTGTGCCTCAATAAGAGAGCCCGAGTTCTGCAAACTACAGAGCCCATACACTCTGGAACCTACGCACCCAACTAGAGAAGTAGCCCGCGCACCGCAACAAAAGATTCCTCATGCCTCAACGAAGATCTCACATGCTGCAACTAAGACCTGATGCAGCCAAAAGTAAATTAAATAAATAAATAAATAATAAATAAATCTTTAAAAAAAAAGAGTGAAACTTAACATAGACTATAGACTCTGGGTGATACTGATACCACTCTGGTGAGGGATATTTATAATGGGGGAGGCTATGCATGTGTTGGGGCAGTAGGTATAAGGAAAATCACTGTACCTTCCACTCAATTTTGTTGTGAACCTAAAACTTCTTTAAAAAATAAAATCTAATAAGCATATTTTTAAAATTCAAAAGTGTCGGAAAAAAAATGGTACCTCTGGTCACAATCCCCAGAGAATCTCTCAAGGAGGAAAGAAAGTCTTTAAGAATTACACATGGAGAAATTGGAACCCTTATGCACTGTTGACGGGATTGTAAAATGATGCAACCACTATAGAAAACAGCATGGAGGTTCTTCAAAAAAGTTAACCAGGGCTTCCCTGGTGGCGCATGCCGCAGAGCGGCTGGGCCCGTGAGCCATGGCCGCTGAGCCTGCGCATCCCGGAGCCTGTGCTCCTCAACGGGAGAGGCTACAACAGTGAGAGGCCCGCGTACCGAAAAAAATAAAAACAAAAACAAAAATGTTAGTCATAGAGTTAACACATGGTCCAGCAATCCCACCTCTAGATATATACCCCCCCCCAAAAAAATGAAAGCAGGATCTCTAAGAGATATTTGCACATGTGTATTCATACCAGTACTATTCACAGTTGCCAAGAAGTGGAAACAACCAAAATGACCACCCATATATAGTAAAGTACATTCACCTTAAGTACAGAGCATGATGAATTTACATGCTCACATTCACTCATGTAACTACCACCCAGATCAAGTCAGAGAACATTTTCAGCACTCTCAATGGTTCCCTCATTTCCCTGTCCAGTCAACACCCTCCTCCCCAACTCAGAGGTGTCCACTATTCTGGCCTCAATCACTATAGATGAGTTTTGCCATTTCTTGAACTTTGTATACATGGAATCATATAGTGTATGTTATCTTGTGTCTGGTTTCTTTCACTCAGCATAAGTTCTGTGACATTCATCCATGTTTTTCACCAATAGTTTCTCTTTTTTTATTACGGTATATTATAGCATTGTATGAATATTCAACAATTTATTTATTTCTCTTTTTTGGGCTGTTTCCAGGCTGGGACCATTATGAATAAAGTTACTGTGAACACTCTTGTACCTGTTTTTGGTGGACCTATGTACTAATTTCTCTTGGGTATATTTCAGGTCTGAAATTGCTATGTCATAAAGTACTATGTATATTTTAGCTACAATATTTTAAGCAGAATTTTAAATAATAATATTAACTTCCAAGTCCAGTCAAACCTAACCTGACTTTAAATTCTGTGGATTCCGCACAATGCTATTCACTCCCTAAAAATTTGTTCAGAGTCTGCTACATATCAGGAACATAGCAGTGAAAGAGGCAGATGTGAGCCCTGCCTTCATGAAGCTCACCATCTGGTGGGTGGTGAACAGTGAACTAGAAATTAGAACATGATGGGTATTATGAAGGGGGAAGTGCAAGGCACTATGGGAGCATACAAACAAGGGGTCTGACTGGTCTGAAGCCGGGGGCATTTCCCTGCTTCTACTAAAAGAGTTCCAACAGAGTTAAGAATGAGTTGTGATATAAGCGCTAAATCAGGTGTCAGAAGATCAGGTTCTATTGTAGTTTTCCCATCAGGCAGCTGTGTGACTTGAGGCAAATCTCTTACCTGCCTGGGTCTCACTCACAATAATAATACCATTTTACATTTGTATCAAAGTAAATTGTTCCTCTTAAATTGTTTGGATAAATAAGTCTATAATCTAGTCACCAGTTATACAAAAAGCCACTAGAGAAATAAGTCAGAGAAGTACTGATAGTTCTCTGACAATAAAAAGATAGTTTTAATTCCTTTATGTACAAGTGAAGTACAGAAAACTCAGTTCCCCGAAAACAAATTAGTATGTTTAGCTATAAGAATAATTGTTAAGGGTTAGCTAACATTACAGTGGTAATCACTCCACAAAACACAAACGTACCAAGTCAACCCATTGTACACAAACTTACAGTGTTATATCTCAATTACCTCTCAATTTTTAAAAAGAATAATTGTTAAATTCATAGGAGATTATCATTAACGGGTCTTTAAACAGCAGCCTAGAAAAAATGTTTTTGATTACTAAATCAGATTCAGGTATCATGTTAATAGGATTTACCCTCATCACAACACAGGAAGAACGTATGTTTTTAAGTATCTTCTAAACCAGCAGTCTCAAAAGTAGCCAGGAATACCTGGAGGTTCCCAAGATCATTTCAGGGCCTCTATGATATCAAAATTATTTTTATAATATTAAGACATTCTCTTCCTTATTCATTCACATTCTCTCATGAGTATAAAACATAGTTTTCCAGAGGCTATGTGTTGTTGCAAGAGATTGAATGCAGAAGCAGCTGTGAAAATCCAGCTGTTCTGCATTGTCAGACATTAAAGTGATTTGCAAAACTGTAAACCACCACCACTTTTTCAGGGTTTTTTTGCTTTCAAAAATATAGTTATTTTCCACCAAAATATTTATTTATGTTAACATATAATAAATTTATTGTTGTTCCTTTGAAATTAATAGGTATTTAAATATTTCTCAGTTTTAATCTCTAATATACTAAATATAGGTATGACTCAAATAAATGAAAGCTCTTTAGGACCTTCAATAATTTTTTTAAATATTTATTTATTTTGGCTGCCCCAGGTCACCTGGGAATCTTCGTTGCAGCATGCAGAATCTTTTAGTTGTAGCATGCGGACTCTTAGTTGCAGCATGCATGTGAGATCTAGTTCCCTGACCAGGGATCAAACCCGGACCCCCTGCATTGGGAGTGTGGAGTCTTACCCACTGGACCACGAGGGAAGTCCCAGGACCTTCAATAATTTTTTGAGCGTGTAAAGCAACCCCGAGACCAAAAAGTTTGAGAACTATTGATCTAAGCCAATGTCTTGCAAACATTCCCAATCTCCTTATGTAACAAGTCCTGGATCAACAGCCTGGCTTTAGCTGTGATTACATTAGCCAACATTGAATCAAAGAAAACAGGGCTTCGGCAAAGCAAGGAATAAATTAAAGAATATAGAGTTTATACTTTCTCCTCAAAGAATATTGGGCATATATTTTTTCCTGTCTCCATAAATAGTGTATGGTTCATGATTCCACATTTACATTCATGATTTTATTTAATCCTCAAAACTTTGAGGTTAATAGAGAAGGCATTATCCTTCCAATTTTACTGATGATGAAACTGACCTAGAGAAATTCATGATGGATCCATGGCCGTGAGTCCAACTGGCTGGACTGGGATTGGAATGTAGATGTTTATGATTCCCAATCTAGTGTGCTTTCCATGTAACAGAAGGAAAGAACTGTATCTGAATATTCTCCAAATAATCAAGATCACCTTTTCTCTAAAACCTACCTTTACCAAACCTGAAAGTATCTTCAAAGATGCGAATTATCTGGAAGTATCTTTATCTTTCAAGGGTAAAAAAAAAAATCAGATGTCCATTTTGTCTTTGCATTCACTACAAGTAAGTATGGTATAATTTGGGTTAGAAGCAAATATATATCTTCTGAGACAGACTACATGTTAAGCTTATATATTGGATAAAAAGAATGCAAGCTGTCTCTTTAACACAGCAAACTGATAACAGTTAAATACCTTATGAAAACCAAGTGAGTTTTTAAATTTAAAAAGTCAGATTTTGCAATTATTTTCTAAAATCAGCCATTGGTTGTTTTGTGATATACTGATAATTTCATTTTTTCTCTAATGTTCTGCATAGTTTGATGGATTTTCCCCTATAATATGATTAATTTCCTAAGCGAATGATTAAGTGATGCCTGATGCTTCTGTTTCTACTTGAGATTAATGGCGTGTCAACTTCTAATTTAAGGAATCAACAAAAAAGGGCGTATAAATAGAAAAATTTAATCCTCTTTGCTGACTAAGGTTGTCTGGCTTTAAGCAGACAAGGATCTTACTTTCAATTTGAGGTTAGGTGAACAAGAGATTCAAATCATGAAGACAAGTTCTATTATTTCTATATTCACAGGAATACCAATAAATTGAAGAGACTGAACCCGGTAGAGCCAGGAGAATCTTTAACATAGGTAAACGACAAGGTTGATAGAAAGGCTTCAAATATTCTTAAATATAAAAGAATTTTAACATTTTTTCTTTCATTATTCCATATTTTGTAAAATTTCTTCTAATTAAGCTTCATAATCATTAAGATTTTTTTTCTTTTTTTAAACTTTTTATTTTATGTTGGAGCATAGCCGATTAACAATGTTGTGATAGTTTCAGGTGCACAGCAAAGCAACTCAGCCATACGTATACGTGTATCCATTCTCCCCCCAAATCCCATCCCATCCAGGATGCCACATAACATTGAGCAGTTCCCTGTGCTATACAGTAGGTCCTGGTTGGTAATCCATTTTAAATATAGTAGTGTGTACATGTCCATCCCAAACTCCCTAACTATCCTTACTCCCCACCCTTTCCCCCTGGTAACCATAAGTTCATCCTCTAAATCTGTGAGTCTGTTTCTCTTTTGTAAATAAGTTCATTTGTATCATTTCTTTTTAGATTCCGCATATAAGGGATATCATATGATATTCCTCTTTCTCTGCCTGACTTACTTCACTCAGTATGACAATCTCTAGGTCCATCCATGTTACTGCAAATGGCATTATTTCATTCTTTTTAATGGCTGAGTAATATTCCATCGTATATATATATATATATACCACATCATCTTTATCCATTCCTCTGTCAATGGACATTTAGGTTGCTTCCATGTCCTGGCTATTGTAAACAGTGCTGCAATGAACACTGGGGTACATGTATCCTTTCAGATCATGTTTTTCTCCAGATATATGCCCAGGGGTAGGATTGCAGGGTCATATGGTAGCTCTATTTTTAGTTAAGGAACCTCCATACTGTTCTCCATAGTGGCTGTACCAAGTTACATTCCCACCAACAGTGTAGGAGGGTTCCCTTCTCTCCACATCCTCTCCAGCATTTATTCTTTGTGGGTTTTTTGATGATAACCAATTTGATTGGTGTGAGGTGATATCTCGTTGTAGTTTTAATTTGCATTCTCTAATAATTAGTAATGTTGAACATCTTTTCATGTGCCTCTTGGTTATCTGTATGTCTTGTTTGGAGAAATGTCTATTTAGGTCTCCTGCCCGTTTTTTGATTGGGTTGTTTGTTTTGATGATATTAAGCCTCATGAGCTGTTTGTAAATTTTGGAGACCAATCCCCTGTCAGTCACATCATTTGCAAATATTTTCTCCCAATCTGTGGGTTGTCTTTTTATTTTGTTTATGGTTTCCTTTGCTGTGCAAAAGCTTTTGAGTTTAATTAGGTCCCATTAGTTTATTTTTGTTTGTATTTGCATTATTCTGGGAGACAGATCACAAAAGGTATTGCTGCAATTTATGTCAGAGAGTGTTCTGCCTATGTTTTCCTCTAGGAGTTTTATAGTGTCTGGTCTCACATTTAGGTCTTTAATCCATTTTGAGCTTATTTTTGTGTATCGTGTTAAAGAATGATCTAATTTCATTTTCTTACATGTAGCTGTCCAGTCTTCCCAGATGCTGATGAAAGAAATCGAAGAAGGCACAAACAGTTGGAAAGATATACCATGTTCATGGATTGGAAGAATCAATATTGTCATGACTATACTACCCAAGGCAACGTACAGATTCAGTGCAATCCCTATCAAGTTACCAATGGCATTTTTCACAGAACTAGAACAAAAAAATCTTAAAATTTGTATGGAAACAAAAAGGAAACTGAATAGCCAAAGCAATCTTGAGAAAGAAAAACAGAGCTGGAGGAATCAGGCTCCCTGACTTCAGACTATACTACAAAGCTATAGTCATCAGAACAGTATGGTACTGGCATAAAAATATAGATCAATGGAACAGGATAGAAAGCCCAGAAATAAACCCACGCAGCTATGGTCAATTAATCTATGACAAAGGAAGCAAGACTACACAATGGTGGAAAGACAGTCTCTTCAATTTTAACACTTATCAACGAATTATCAATCACTTTTAAAATATGTCAATACCTTGGACTAACATGGAGCTTTTCTGACTTCTCCAAATAAATGTCAAACATGTGAAGTGTGAATTTCCAACTTTTATATTAGAAAAAATTCAGATGGTATTAGTCATCTTGGTATTATAATTAAAATTGGAATTAGAAGAAGGAGTGGGGTTTGAGGGCTGGAATGGAAAGTGAGGTAATAATTTTTCTTTTGAAACTACTTTCTCAAATTTGACTAGAGTAATCCCAAACTATCCCCATCATGATTACAATGGAAGATGACGAATTTGCCAAATTTTGGTGCTTTGGAGCTGTTTTTATAACAGAATGATGCAACACTCAACTTGCCAAGAACAAAACAAGAGGGTGGGAAGGGAGAAACCCCTCAGTCTCTTAATGAAGTGATCTTATATTTGCAAGGGAATGGCCGGTCAACACCAAGTTGTACTCTCCCCCAAGCAAGTCACAACATTTCAGAAGTAATTTAGTTTCAGCAAAAATAATCATAAATTCCCTTCCTCGAAAGGCCAACCACCACAGTCACCAGTTGGGCCACTTGATCACTGGGGAATTTGAAGATAATGCAAGTTTTGAAACTGTGAACTACACTGCTTTTGCACACTCCCCAAACTACCACCATAATGAAATGCTCCTGGATATTTAGTGAGAGAGGCAATTCATAGAGACGCTGATGAAATTTTCCATCTCTTTCCATAGCTTCCCACAAAGAGAGGCCCTTCACCTTGGTATTTTCAGGTATCACTGAGTTTATTTCGACATTTAAAACAAGTTATCATCAGTGTAGATTAATGGCACCCTATTCCACAGACTGAAAAGGGAATTCAAAAAAGAGGCACTATCCAAAGAGGGATGGAATTTCTTTTTCAAACCAAGTTCCATTTCTACGCCTATGCATCAGTGCATATTTCTGGCACACTGTCTTACCACTCTACCTTAGAAGTTTGTAGCATGTGTTTTCAAATTATTCACTAGTATGCATAAATATTAATCAAATAGATTATTTCCCTTAATATTAGACTTAATTTCAATGTGTAACATAAATCTGGGCCAGGTAAATATCCTCTGACATTTGTGGCAGATTCTGCTCCATAGGCTAAGGCTTTGGGGGCATATTTTGTGAGGGGCTAGTAGCATCTGCTAATTATCAAGAAGCAAGGGAATGTATTTTATGATGGCTGTTTACTGGAAAGATAAATAGAAACTTAATTTTTCAACATCCATTCCCTTGAAACCTTAAATTAAGAGCACTTTTACAACTGATAATCCAGCTTTACAATGATAACCTAGTGATAGGGGAAATATTTTTTTTTCCCAGCCACCTAAAAATAGACAATCGCCTTTTGAAGAGGTCTTTTGGTGGTGGAATATATTACACATTTTTTTCAATCTAACCCCAAGGCAATGTTGATTTACAGAAACTTGAAATGGCCATATCTTTTCTAACATGTTTGATTCCTAAGCAATCTAAGTACCATTTTACAGCATTTTTAGATACAAACAAAGCTGTTGGTTTTGTTACTTTCAGAATCAAATCAAATCAATGTTCTCCTATCTAAAAGTCTTAGGTCAGCATCAAATTAGCAAGAAGTTGTTTTTTGGTGGTCTCTCTCCTGGGCAAGTGCAGGAAGATAATTAAACATTTAGGATGTGGTCATCCGACCTGCAGACCTTTGGTTCAGTGCATTATTAAACTGCAATCACTGGAGTCATGGATCCTGATACCAGGACAACTTTTAACCTCCCAGATAATTCACTTTCTGAGTTACACTTTGGCAATATTCTCCCCCTGACTCAGATTAAGAGACACTGCCTATAAGCTTACAGTACCCACTATTTTATTTATTATAAGATTGTAACTGAAAACATTGTCAACTGCATGATAAATTTTTAAACTAATATTTATAAAGCATTCAGTAAGTTACCAAGCATTTTTCCCACATTACTTAAACTTCCCAAAAACACTATGAGGTAGGTGGTTTTATTCTTATTTTGCCAGTAGAAAACAAAAGCTTAGAAAAGTCCAATAACTTGCCCAAAGTGAGAAGCTAGTAGATGAGAGAATCAAGATTTGAACCCGTGCCTATCTGATGCCAAAAACCTATTGTCCTCATGGGGAATCTATCTCAAGTCTAGTCACCTGTGAAGCTAATTTTCCTTGGTGACAGCATGATTTTCCTTGTGAATATAGAAACCATACAATCTACATTGGTCCCATTATTACTTTGGCCTACTAAGCTCATCTTTTTTTTTTTTTAATTATTTCATTGGGGTTCTTTTTTGGTAATTCTTAGGAAAATGTCAAGCAATAAGCAGAAGTATAAAATGGAAAGTTTTAAAAACTAACAAAATTCTACCACTCAGAAACAGTTTAATTCCTAAAAATAAGCTCCTTCTAAAGGAGGATAATTGATAATATGCAATGTTGGTGAGGACAGACAAAAGAGACATATTTATATCCTGCTAGTGAAAGAGAAAGGGGGAAAAATCTTTCTGGAAAGCCTCTGGCAGCTAACAAAAGAGTTTTTAAAATGTCTGTCCCTTTGACTTTGCAATATTACTCCCTGTCCTACACAATCAGGAAGAGGGACAGAAATTTATATTACTTTTTATAAACTATTTTATAAATTTATAAGCAAGATGTTACTTATAAAAGAATTTAAAAAGTAGAGACAACATAAACATTCAAAATTAGAAAAGATTTTCACTGTGAAATATACAAACAATAAAATATCACACATCATTAAAAATCAAATTACTCATAATTTAAGTGAAAAAGCAAAATTATTTTGTAATATTATTTTAATAAAACTAGCTACTGCAACAGTAAATATCTGTATATTGATATTAGTAGTAGTAATATTAATGTATCAATGCTATTATCAACATAGTAAATACATATGTTGATCAAATACTAATATAATATTGATATCAAGTGTTTTGATATATGTTGATATTAAGATTGATAGTGACTATCAATTGCTATATTAATAAAATATTAATATGGTGATATTATATTCATTTTAGTTTAATAATATCTAGCAATTAATTGAGTTTTCCCCTCTATGCCAGGCCCTGTGTTAAAATGCTTTTATAGATTATTCTATTTAGTCCTTATAAAAATAGTATAGGTACTCTTATTCTGTCTTTAACTTTAATAACTATTTTGAAATAACTTTGCACTTAAAGAAAACTTTCATGAATATTACAAAGAACACTTCTATACCCTTCACTTGGATTTACCAATTAACATTTTGCCACGTTTGCTTTATCTTTCTCTTTTTGTCTCTCTCTCCATAGGCACATATACATTTTCTGAACAACTTGAGTAAGTTGCATACATCATGCCCCCTTACTCCTAAGCACTTCACTGTGTGTTTCCTTACAACAGGCATTTTGTTTCATACCCACAGTATAATGATCAAGTCAGAAAATTTCACATTCATACTATACACTATATTGTCCCCATAATGTCCTACATAGCCCTTTTTTTTTTTTTTTCAGATCCAGGATCCAATCCACGATCACTCACTGCATTCAGATGTCTGGACCAAAGAGTTAGTCTCGTTTGATCTGAAGCGGCTCCTCAACTTTTGTTTTTCATGACATGGACATGTTTTAAGTGCATGGGCCATGTATTGTGTAGATTTCCCCACAATTTGTTTTTCTTTCATGTTTGGCAAGAATGCTATATATGTGATATTGTGTCCTCAGTGCATCACATCAGGAGGTACATGACGTCCATTTATCACATAATTGGAGATGTTAAATAAGGCTGAAACCATCAGGTAGTGTCAGCCAGATTTCTCCACTATAGTTACCTTTCTTTTTAGGGGGATTCTTTGAGAGTATGTATATATGCATCACCTCAACAAACTTTCACCTACTATTGTAATATTTATAGATATTTGTCTGAATCAGTTTTTACTATAATGGTCATAAAACAGTGAGCTACCTCCATCATTCCTGGCTTTCTCATTTAATGAAGAGATTTGCTTTTTCTTTTACTTATTTATTTATTGTCTCTATGGACTCACAATCTATATTTTATTCAATGAATTATAATCCATTGCTCTCATTATTTTCTTTTTTCATAGCTCTTATGATGGTTAATTTTCATTTCAGTTTGACTCAGCCACAGGGTGCTCACATATTTGGTTAAACATTATTCTGGGTGTTTCTGGGAGGGTGTTTTTAGATGTAATTAACATTTAAATCAGTAGACTGAGTAAAGCAGATTGCCCTCCATAATGTGAGCGGGCCACCTCCCATCACTTCAAGGCCTGAATAGGATAAAAATGCTGACCCTTTCCCAGGTAAGGAGAATAATTCCTGCCTGGTGGTCTTCAAACTGGGATATCATCTTTTTATTGCCTTTGGATTCGAACTGAAACACTGTCTATTCCTCGGTCTCAAGCCTGCCAGCCATTGGACTGGAACTACACCTCAGCTCCCCTGAATCTCCAGCTTGCTCACTCACTCTGCACATCTTGGGACTTGCCAGCCTCCATAATCACATGAGCTAATTCTTTACAGTAAATATACTACCAAATATATTCTTAAATTCCTTCTAATAAATATACAAAATTTTATATTATATAAATATATAAATCCTATTGGTTCTGTTTCTCTGGGGAACCCTGAGTAATACAAGTTCCCATTATTCCTTAAGTACATCCTTACTTTTTAGACAAAAATATGTCCCATGCCCTGTTTCTCTTCCCTGGCCCTGGAATTGGCCATTAATTCAAGAAGCACTAACTATTTTTAATGTGGTATGATATCTGAAAACCAAAATCTGTTGGGGGCAGGGGTTGCTTCTAAGTCTATTCAGTGTGTATTTAAGAAATGCGTGTGTATACATTCACATATGTGTGTATCTACATATGTATAAATATACACTATTTATATATGTCTATATAAATAGCATGAGTATATATAAATACGTAAGTATATATAAATACACTTACATATGTATAATATGTATGTATGTATGATTACATACATTTGTATTCCCTCCAGAATTCTTATGTTGAAACCTAATGCCCAAAGTGATGATAGAAGTGGGGCCTTTGAGAGGTACTCAGATCATGAGGGTGAGGCTCTCATGAATGGGATTAGTGCTTTATAAAAGAGGCCCCACAGAGCTCCCTAGTCCATTCCGCTATGTGAGATTAAAGTCAGATGACAGCTGTCTATGAGGATGCGGTTCTCACCAGACACTGACTCTGCTGACTCCTTGATCTTGGACTTCCCAGCCTCTGGAACTGTAAGAAAGAAATTTCTGATGTTTACAAACCACCTACTCTATGGTAATTTTTTATAGCGGTCTAACAGACTTCAACAACACATATGTATATGTATAGATATATAGACATTCCTACTGATACCTCTAATTGCAGTCCAACACCAATCACCACAGTGTTCTTCCCAGCCTTCCCCTGTTCCGTACATGTATCCCTCTTCCCCAACTGTGAGAAGTCTGGCTGCCAGCATCATCAATATATTTTACTCAACTGCTCAGTCCTACCATATACAGAAAGTAATTTCAGAATTGCTAAACCCATACAATGCAAAAAAAAAAGTAACCTAATAAATATAGTTCAAAAATGTCTTTGGGGGCTTCCCTGGTGGTGCAGTGGTTAAGAATCTGCCTGCCAATGCAGGAGACATGGGTTCGAGCCCTGGTAGGGGAAGATCCCACATGCCGCGGAGCAACCAAGCTTGTGTGCCACAACTACTGAGCCCACATGCCACAACTACTGAAGCCCGCGCACCTAGAGCCTGCGCTCCACAACAAGAGAAGCCACCTAAATGAGAAGCCTGCGCACTGGAATGAAGAGTAGCCCCCACTCGCCACAACTAGAGAAAGCCCACAAGCAGCAACAAAGACCCAACACAGCCAAAAATAAATAAATAAATGTATAAAAGAAAAAAAATGTCTTTTGACTAACAATAGCCAAAATACCATGTTCAAAGTTACTCGATTTAGCTCTTCTTCACCCTTCTAAGTGGTTATATTAATTTATTGAAAATTGCGTTCATCTACTTCTGTTTATATTCCACTTTAAGGTTATTTTCCCCTACATTCTTGTTGATTC
Source organism: Phocoena sinus (assembly GCF_008692025.1). Classification (NCBI taxonomy): domain Eukaryota; kingdom Metazoa; phylum Chordata; class Mammalia; order Artiodactyla; family Phocoenidae; genus Phocoena; species Phocoena sinus. The sequence continues at coordinate 64,918,463 of NC_045768.1, forward strand.
AAATTTTTTGAGGGTGAAATAACATCAGCATGATGCCCAAAATCAAAACTACACAAGAGAATATACTCAAAGAAGTGTCACTCACTGTCCTGTACTTTCTACTCTGTCCCCACCCGCCCCCGTAGGTAATCAGTCTCATTAGTTTCCAATTTATCCTTCTTGCAATGTATATTTTATTATTACCTACGTTTCTTACACAAAGGTAGTATACTGTATACATAGTATTCCCTTGCCTTTTGTGTCTTTCACAAGACATTACTTCATTTCTGTTTATGGAGTTATTTATCCTTTTCTCTTAGACTCGCATGGTTCCTCTTAATTTAAATGTTTCATAGTTTATTCAATAAACATTTCCTACATCTGAGGATTTAGCTTATTTTCAATATTTTGCAATCATGAATAATGTTGCAATGAGTAATCTTGTGCATGTATATTTCATATTGTGAAGATACATCTTCAGAGTAAATTCTTCGCAGTAGGACTATTGGATCAAAATGTAAACATATATGTAGTCTGTTTAAGAATTGCCAAATTCCTCTCTGTAAGGGTGTGCAGTATCTGAGAGTGCCTGTTTGTCCCCTACCGCACTGACAAAGTGTGTTGTCAAGGCTTAAACTTTTTGCCATTAATTTGCATTTATCTTATTGAAGATAAGAGAAATTGAATGTTTTTTCATATGTTCAGTAGCCATTTTTATCTGTTTTTTGGTGAGTTATCATTCATGTCTTTTCCCATTTTTCTATCAGGTTTTTGTTATCCTCCCTCTTTAACATACGAGGCTACAGACTCAGGAAGAGAAGTAACCCAGGGCCATACATGTAGGAGTCGCTGGAGCTGAAACTGGATGTTGACTATATAAGGGACAAAGTTACACAAATTATTTTTGTTGTTTTTGGATCTTTAGACTTAATTCTCCAAATTTTCTGCCACAGTAAACATACATTAATTTGACAATTAAAAGTGAAAATAAACTAAGGTTTAAATATTTTAAAAAAGAAAGAAGGAGAAGAAAAACCAGCTGCTCCTTAAGTCACAACAACTTTCAACAGTCTGCCAGGATAATCTGTACCTCCAAGGTGGGAACAGCCAGGTTTGCAGGCTGCCAGCTACCAGAGGCTGCAGGAGTTTGCCATATTTGTGTTTATTTTAAATGAAAAGGTAAAAACATCGGGAGAAATAGGAAGAAAATATTGAGATGGTGACATCTGAGAAGACTGAGACTGCATATTGAGGCCAAACAGCAAATGGGGAACAAAGGCACGTCTTCTAAAATCAACAGCTTGAGATTCATAAGAGAAGCAAGAGAAAAGGAGGAGAGGCAGCTTACCAATAAGACATAAATCTCAGAGATGGTTTCAGGGTCTCAGAGGTGACGAGGGTGAAGTGGTCAGCACAGAGAAGAATGTAAAAGTAACACAGTCAGTCTGCTACCTCGAAGAACTGAGGAATGGCAAAGTCTGACACGGTGAGCTATAAATTAATTCTTCTGCTAAGCAGTGGTCCTCAGCCCTAACAGCAGATTAACGCCACCAGAGGAACATCTAAAACATACAGAAGACTGGGCCCCGTCTTCGGAAAATTAAAGAGGAATCTCAGGGATGGGCTGCTGGCATCTTTTTAAGAACCAAAGGTCTAGCCAATGTATAATGCAAGAGGGACCTTCTTGAACGTCTTCAGACTTTCTTTCAAGGTTTAGAGAAAGAGGTCAGCTCTATATTTAATTCAACAAGTCTACTCAACAGTGCCTATAAAGAGATCATATTACCATCATCTTCTTCATTGTCACCACCACCACCACCACTACCACTACACAAACACCACCGTCATCATCATCATAGCTCCCATTTAGTGAATCCCTACTGTGCCCCAGATCCTATGCCAGGTACTTTACACTCTTCACATATATTCTAATCTTCATAGCAACTCTTCAGGGAAGGTATTATCATTTTTATTTTAAAGCTGATGAAACTAAAGTTCAGAGAGATTGAAAGATTTACTCAAGTCAGGTCTTGGCATATTTTCCATTCCATTCAGTATTGTGATTGCACCATGTTGTTCCATGTTTGTCAACTTCACCAACTATACTTACTTTATAATACAATTCCATTCTTAGATAGACTCCCAAGAGAACTGAGTGCCTGTATCTAAAAAAACATTTGCGCAAGAATGTTCATAGCAACCAGAGCAATTCTATCCATAATAGCCCCAAAGTAGAAACAACACTAAAGTCCATTAGCAGAAGAAAGGATAAACAAATTGTGGGATATCCACACCCTGAAAAACTACTCAGCTATTAAAAGGAACAAACTTCCAAACTGATATACACAACAACATGGAAAAATTTCAAAGACATTTCAAAGAAAATAAGACAGATACAAAAGACCACATATTGTGTGATTCCATTTATATGAATTTTGAAAGACAAAATTAATTCATGGTGCCAGAAATCGAAGAGTGGTTACACTTGCGGGGGAGGGGTTTATGTGGTCACATAGGTGTGTACATATGTAAAAGTTCATTGTTAGGCATTTGAGATCTGTGCATTTTATTGTATGTAAAAGAGACCTCAATCAAGTACTGTAATTACAAAAATAAATAAAAGGAAACTCACTCAAGGCACAAAGCTAGCAGTTGAGCCAACACAAGAGAACCCAGGCTTGTCTGAGACAAAGTCTAAGAGCTATAAATAGGACCACTTTCCTTCTAGCTGTGTATTAACTGCTTCCATTCAAGTCTCACAGTTATTCAAAAGAACTCATAATAGCCCAAATGCCTAATCTTAGGAGAATGATTAAGTAAATTATGGTATGCCCACATAATCAAATATAATTCAGCCACTGAATGACGATTATGAAGATTTTAAAGCAATAAAAACAAATGCTTATGATATAATATATGTGAAATAAAGCAGAATATTGAACTATATCTATCTAAATGATTATAATTATGTAAGCATTAGGAATGTTAATAACTAAGAGCTAGATGGGAATGTTAAAAACTCTTGATCTGTTGTAATTGAGAGACTGTGGCTGATTTTTGGGTATTCGATTATCATTATTGTTACAGTATTGTCTTGACAATGAATTATAAAGGACACAATATATATAAAATCTTTAAAATCATTATGCAACGTATTTCCAATTAAATGAATCTAACAGTTTCTATCTAGAATCCACCCTATTATTATGATCCAGAATTATGCTGGAGGGTGAGTGGGGCTGTTAAATTGGTCTGATTCTTCTAGTAACTGAAGTTTCTTGGGTGCGACCAGTTTTAGAGCCAGTCCTCCCTAATTTGAAAATTAATGATGACGTAACATATAACTACATGTAACTGAAAAGTAAAAACAAAGAAATAAGAATAAAGTATTTTAAAGGGGCTATTTGAAAAGCCAACTCTAGTATATTAAAGAATATGAATATGAATTTTTGATAAGGAATACCAGTATGAGTCATTATTTGTTGCTTGCAGCTGTGGTCTGTTAGAGCACAATGCCCATTCCAGGTTGTTTTGTACTAGCTCAATTTTTTATTTGTGTGTTATTCAAGAGAAGCACAATATGTCTGTATTGTTAGTTTAAAACAATGGCATACACTTTGGGTTAAGTATGGCAGATTGGCACACATTGGCACACATAATACATTTTTCTTTGCTTCTTTCCCAAATCCTATAAAAATGTCAATAAAAGTATTAAGTGGCACAAGTCCACTCAGCCAAACAGAATAGTAAGATGACAGCAGATGAGTCTATCAACTGATGAATGGATAAACAAAATGTGCCACAGCCATACAATTGAATAGTATTCAGCCATAAAAATAATGAAATGCTAATCCATGCTACAACATGGGTGACCCTTGAAAACTTAACACTAAGCGAGAGAAGCCAGTCACAGAAATCACATATTTTATGATTCCATTTACATGAAATATCTAAAAAGGTACATCCATAGTGACCAAAAGCAGATTAGTGGCTGCCAGGGGCTGGGTGGTTATGGGGGAAATGGGGAATGACTTAATGGGTACGGAGTTTCTCTGAGGGATGATAAAAATATTTTGAACTAGATGGAGGTGGTGGTCACACAACATTGTGAATGTACAAAATACCAATGAATTATATACTTTTAAATGGTTACTTTGATGTTATGTGAATTTTATCTCACTTTTTTAAAGATGACACCAGATGAGAGATGAATACAAAATCTAGAAGATGGCAAATAAATGGACAAATGACAATTGACTTACAGAGTAAATGAAAACTTACATGTGCGATGTAGGAGGTTTCTTCTCTAGGGAAAATTAACAGCTGAGTAAAAAATAACTACCCATGAAGTCTTAGCACCTTCTTACCTGTCAATAAACCATAGACAGAACTGACCTTTAGATGCCTCACTCTTAAATATGAATGAAATTGATAGCCAAAAATCCACAAGACATTTGAGGAAATATTACACCCATGAAATAAGAACACAATGCCATATTTTAAAGAGTATTAAGAAAGCAAGAAGTAATATTGGAAACTAAATATATGACAGGAGAAATTAAAATTTCAAAAGAAGGTTTAGAAAATATAATTGAGAATAAGAAAGACAGAAGGTAGAACACAAAGACAGATGAGGAAAATAGGAGAGAGGAGGTAAGTAAAGAGTCAATCCAACTAGTTAGTGTTCAGAAAAAGAATAAAGATAGAGGTGGGGGTGGGTAGACTGAATAAAGACCCACAAAGACATCCAGGTCCTCATTCCTGGAACCTGTGAATGAATTGCCTTATATGGGAACAGAGACTTTGCAAGTGTGATTAAATTCAGAATTTTGAAACAGAGAGATTATCCAGGTGAGTCCTAAATGCAATCACGAAAGCTCTTATAAGAGGGAGGCAAAGGAAGAATAGACACAGAAAAGGAGCAGGTGACATGACCACAGACGCAGACACTGGAATCATGTGGCCACAAACCAAGGGATACCTCTTTCCCCTTTGGAACTGGGGATATATGGGATGATTTTTGTCTTTTCTTTGGGGGATTTTCTTGGTTTGTTTTGTTTGCGTGTTTCTTTTTTTTTTTTTTTCTTTTAATGCCATCAGTAGAAGAATCCCTGAAAAAGTTTAATACAATTTTTGTGGGTTCATCAGAGCCCTTCTGACTTGCTAAGCTTTTACCTACCCTTTATGTCATCCTCTCACTCAGTTTTGCACTAACCCTTTTTTTTTTTTTTTTTTTTTTTTGCGGTAGGCAGGCCTCTCACTGTTGTGGCCTCTCCCGTTGCAGAGCACAGGCTCTGGATGCACAGGCTCAGCGGCCATGGCTCACGGGCGCAGCCGCTCCGTGGCATGTGGGATCTTCCCGGACCGGGGCACAAACCCGTGTCCCCTGCATCGGCAGGCAGACTCTCAACCACTGCGCCACCAGGGAAGCCCTGCACTAACTCTTTTCTACACTACAAATCTGTTACAACACCTACGATTTGCTAGATAGCTTCTAGTGTTATAGAGGGTATAGCAGTGCAGCCTCCAAAATTGCTCAACACACGTAGAGATCTCTAGCTTAATGATAATCCTAACTATTTTCTACTTATTGAGTTAGCACTGGCAAGCATTATCTACATGTTTTAATAATTTTTACTGGAAAACACCTATAATAAAACTAGAAACCAGTCAATATTTTTCACGCAATACAAATGAAATTATTCTTCCCATGGTTAAGTTAGTAACAATTGTCTATTTCAACAAGTATAAAGAAATTGGAGCAAAAATAGCTTGTTCAGTCAGTTAGAGCCAGTTCTGCACACAAATTGAAAGAATCATTAGTGGCGCTTATTAAATATGTAGTTCATGAGTTATAGACTCTAAAAATCTCTTTCTGATGGAGACAACAACAAAAACTCGTAAGCATGTAGCCAAGGATTGCAATTCAATCTCTATATACCATAAACCTGAGTCGTGTATGTAATTACACAGAAGGAATTACACAGACAGTTTCAAAGACTTTTTACCCATGATAATGGATGTGATCTGAGCTTACAATCCTTTTCATGACATGCAGGGTTTCATTGCTTCCAGGAGCTTGTACGCTCCTGTTTTATCATTCAGTGAGAAAATCTAAAAACAAAAAACTAAGATATACCAACTGAACACCTGAATGAGAGATAGCCAGAGTCTCTCCCATCGCATACAATTTCCCATAGTAATTGGAGTTTGCGGGCACTCAGAACTGCTAGCATTTGATGGAATCTGGGTGGATACTTTTCATTGTAAAACAGAGTCTGCAAACTGAGTTAGAAAACATATGAAAAAGGAAATGGAGACTTGCCAGAAATCCCCACTTCACTCAATATGTATTTCTATTTGTAAATATGCATGTCCACCTTCTTCCAGGAAGAACTGAATGAATCCTTGACATTTCTCCATCTGTACCAAGCAGTTCGTTCTTAGTTCTTTGCACAACCTGCAAATATTTACTTTTATCCCTAACCCAGGGAAAAGCAACAATATCTAAATCTTCAAGAAGTTTAATATTTTGGAAGAAAGGGTTTTGCCTTTCTAAATAAAAAAATGCAGAGAATGAAAACGTTTGGAGAGGTGAGGAGTATCGGAGATGTTGGCTGCTGTAGTGAAAAGAAAAAAACTTTGAAGAAATCAGGAAAGTAATAAGAGCCATTATTAAGATGTGTACAAGATCCTTATAAATCTAATGTGTAGGATCTATTTCCAAACAAAATGTACTGTAGATTCTATACATGATTAGATCATAACTGCATTGTGTTTCCCAAGAAAAGTTTTTAAAACAACGATCCCTGTCAACTAAGATAACATGACTTTAATTTCCCTATAATTGCTAATTTTGGACTAATATTTTATAATGCTACGTATTTTGTTTAGTCTTTCCTTAAAATCACATATTCATATGGCTTTCTCTCCAATTAAGTTATATAAGTCTTGATATCAGAGGCTACGTTATTCTTTCTATATTTACCATACATAGTCTCTGGAACAATGCCGTTCATACTGCATGCACTTAATAAACAGTATTAAATAAATTTTGTAGACATAGTTGATCTTAAATAATCAACAGCAAAACCAAATCAGGACTTTCTGAATGTCTCCAATATATTAGAATACACTTCTGAGTGTATGTGTGCATGTATGTGTGTGTGTCTGTCTGTCTGTGTGTATATATATATGTATATACTTTTGTGAATATTATAACATCTTTGACAAAGGTCCTTTGCTTTTTCAACTTTAAGATGAGGAAAGTAATTATAATAGTAGCTATAATATAGAATAGTTGTGAAAGCAAACCAGATAATGAGCGTAAAAATGATCAGGAAAAAAGTCACAATACCATATAAATGTAATAATTGTATTTAAAAGATAGTGTTAATGATTGACAATATTCATTAATGAAAGGTTTTATAAAAATATTATCTCTAATTTCACGTTTCTTCATCTGTCACCTGTTATACTTTTTCAAATCCTAGAGTCTATAGTATTCTTTCCGTCTAATAATGAACTTTATAAAAGGAAAAACAAAAAACGGTCCCTGGGAATTAGTAAAAATTCCTGAGAGATCTTCAGACCTCCAAAGGCTGTGGAAATGGTGGTGTCCAAACCTGTATTTTGAAGGAGTAAAAGGGAACCAAGTAGTACCTGGATTATAGGTGGAGCAGAGAGAAAATTACACTAAGGTGTGATGAAATGAAATTATTTTAAAGCAGGACAAGAGCATTTTTAAACATGAAATCCTCTCTCTGCCCATTTGAGCCACTACCCCTTGCCCTTTAGTGTGCAGTGTGCATCTGATTATACATTAACTAGATCCCCTTAGGAGGCACAGGGAAGTCTACTCGCCAAAAACAAAAGCAGTTTCCTCCTGACACCAGCAAGGTAGCTCCTTAAGAGAAGACATTCCTGTCTCAATCCTGTAAGGGGTCACAATAACCCACTACTTGCCTTGTTGGACTACGCAAACTGTCAATATGTTACTCTGGTATATAACCCTTTGTCTCCAAAACTCATAGAACTGTGCCTTGACCTTCAACAGTAAGAATAGTCCTCAGAGTTTTCTGAATGACCATCTCCTGGATTATAACTCTCCGGTTGGCTCAAATAAAACTTTCCATTACTTTCTTAGGTTGACTATGATTAATTTTTTTGTGTGTTCAGGTGTATACATATAAATTCACAGTATGCTGAGGAAAACAGGAAGGACCAGGGGAGGGTGGAGATATCTAGCAGCCATGAGCTGGTGGTGGGATGCGCTAGGCTGGATGGTGGCAGAGGGGCTGGCCTCTCATTTGTCCTCAGGAGCCCTCTGCGACTGTCCCATAGCCTTCTGATGGGGGCCTGGAACTCAGACTGGAGCACGCATTCTCTGTGCCCCATCACCTGAGACAGCAATGCACGTCAGATGATGCAGAACGTTGGCTGGTTTCTTCTGCCTTTTAGTGAGTCCCGGGGCTTTTGTTTTGTGTGGGGTCAGGGTCTTCCTTCTGTCTTGCTACTGAATTCAGTGGCATTCCATGTTTGAAAAAGACCATGACACCAATCAGGTAGAGGAACTCTAGGTCCATCTCACAGAAGAGACTGACTCTTGCTTCTTTTTCTCTCCCTTCACGTTTTTCTAAATCAATCATTGAAACAGAATGACATCAGGAATGGGAACTCCAGGGAAAGATGAGGACATCTAGTCAAGGAGAATAGCTGGGAAAAGGCAATGGGGACCAGGGCTTCTTTCCAAAGCTCACAGACCATCCACCTGCATGTGGCAGAGGGCTCCAGAGTAACCCCAAACACTGTGATTCAGGGGCCATTGAACGGCTTATTAGGAGAGTTCAGAACACCTGAGGTGAACGGGTCCTCAAAATGGCTCATCAGCCATCTTCTCATCTTAGGTGTCTGTGAGCCAAGCCTCCCCATTTTGTTAGAGCTGATCTGTGAGCAATGCTGAGCCCCTGAGATCAGATACTACTCCACCTGTGCTAAGAAAGTAGAATCCTATAGAAAGGAACATACATGTTGCTGAAGACCTGAGATTCTATCTTTCTCTGGTAGAGGACCACTCTCTGAAATACCAATCAGGACCACATGCAGAAAACCCTTCTTCATTTGAATTTTCCAGGAAGGTCAGTAGAAAATATTTTTATCCACTTTAACAATGAATAGCATGGAAAGAGTCGCAATTAAATCAATGCAGAAAGTCACATAATTCATTAATGAACATCACATCATTCATTCCATAATGAATGTCTTCTACCTGCTTAGAAAGAGGAGAGTGAATAATGGGTCCCAGCCTCTCATTTTCTTTGTCTTTCAGCATCAATGTAGAGGCAGGAAGAACAAAATGGGAACTTTAAAAGGTAAGGTTCTACTATCCAACCCCTGTCTCTAACAGGGTTATCTTTCATCTCTCCTTTCCATGAGGTCCCAGGGCCACCATGGCTGAAGATGTCAATTCCTAGAGCTGGTCCTTAAAAAGCAGAGCCTTTCAAGGAGAGGCACATAGGAAGGAAAGCACAACCTGACACCCAGGTCCTGCCAGAGTCTCCAGCAAAGAGTAAATTTTACAATAGCACGAGGCATTTGTTTCACAGGTTTCATCCTTAGATGAAAGAGAAGTGACAAGAAGACCTACAGCTCAAAGACTAAACAACGGCCATCTCTGTGCCCAGCCCAGGCCCACTAGATATTGGAGTTGCCTCTGTGGGCCAAGGGAATATTGAAACTCACAAAGAACAAGCCTACCTATGGCCAGATCCTAAGGAAGAAAGTGGCACTTGTGTGTGTGTGTGTGTGAAGATAACACAAGGAAAGAGAGTTCTTCCTTGAGTGAACTGGAGCACCCAGCAGAGCCAAATATACAAATTCCTGCAATGACAGGGCTCCTTCCTTCCCTGAGCAAAGGTAGGGTTCAGGGCCACATCCTGCAACCTAAGGGTCTGAGTGCACCAAGCATAATGCTGATCACAGAGAGAGGCAGAAAACCACACGGCATGAGCATCTACGTTTGAAACAACCCTCTTCCATGCTCCCTGGGACCCTATGTCCCCAGCTAAGCCTTGACAGCCTAGACCAGGGATGCCCAAGCCATAATGCCACACTCACCAGAGCCCCAGACTCTGTCTCTTGGGTGAGTCAGCAAATTCTCCTCCAACCCCTACCTGTAGCAAAAGTTTCTTCAAAGAAATGCAATTAGAGAAAATGAATTTGTTCTCACATTACCACATCCTCTTCAGAGGAAGGTCTCTGTTTCTCCTAACCAGCAATATTTATTCCCAAACCTGTTTGTTCCAAATGAAAAGTGGTGTCCTCTGTGGCATGTTTTGGGGAAAGTTTAGGGAATCCGAGGAACGGGCTTAGAGAAAAACAAAGGCTCTTGCTTCAACTGTTACTGAGAGCCCACTTTAGCTTCTCAAAGGTGACCAAGTTCAGGAAGGGAGTTTGACCGCGGCACTGCACACACGCCACCATCCTGGCTTCCTTCCTTTGTAACCGTGAAGATATCCCATTTTCAAAATTTGTAATTATAATACTGCTATTAAAAAACATACATATGCACAAACACCCTACTTTACAAACATTCAGAGGTTTAAGCAATGAGAAAATTCACTGAAGACCAAGCCCCAGGACCTGAACCAATCAATCGTTCCTCTGTTCCCTCGTTGTCTTGAACATTACACAGCTATGGGGTGGAGTGAGTGGGGTTACACAGGCATCAGAGGACCAAGGATTACCAACTCAGCCTCCAGGAAACTTCACACACCCTAAAAATGGACTGGAAGTTTGGGAGTTGTGAGGCCCTGAGTTCAGAAGGGTAAGGAGAAATCCCAGTGACCTTGAGTCATCTGATGGAGAATAGCTTCCACCTGCTCCCAGGAACCCTTTCCATTCCTGATGGAGGCTGGAGAAATGAGCACTGTTCCCCAGTTCTTAGTTTACCCTTAATGAAAGGGTATAGCTGATGCCACCTCACCTGTCCTCCAGCTTCTGGGGATTTCAGCTCAAAGGAAACACACTCAAAGTGAATTGTAAAGGGGGGAAAATGCAAAAAATAGAAAACCCAGAGAGATGTCCAACAACAATAATTAGAGGAGACAGAGGGAAGAAAACACTAAAAAAAAAAAAATAGGATTTTTTTCCCCAAGTCCACGTACAAAATAATGACAAATCTTCTGGAAAGAGGCAGAGAAGTTGACACCCAATGTTGTAGAGGTGAGGAAGGAGGAAAAACAGTGAAACTATCCAGAGTGAGATAGTGAGATGTCTTCTGACCGCGAATCGCTGAGGTAACAAGCCAACAGCTAATATAATAGCAAAAGCAGTTTCTAAAGAAAGACTGACTAATAAATTAAAGAAAGGGACTGGAAAAAGTAAGTGAAATATAATTACCTGTGCTCCTCCTCTTTTTTGTTGTACCATTTCTTCTAGTTCAGGGAGCTAGACAAGAACTGCTATTTTAATAAAGTTCGCCTGAGTTTCCTGCCAATTAAAGCCTTGTGACCTTCACCAGAGCTTAAAATATTCTCCAAAACATTTGGCCTTTATAAGGGCTTCAGATGGATTATAAAGCAAATCACGTGTCCCATTTCATACTCAATCACAACTCACACAGGCCTTCTAACAGGCATTAAATCATAGTATCAATATTTTGGGAACTTCTGATTGGAAACAGTCATTTTGACATCTTGCCTGGGGCCAGGACAGGGTACCCACACCCTGTAGAGTCTGACTACTTGCTCCTTTTAACTGCTTCAGGGGGTGTGATTTCTTTATTCTCCACCTGGAGATACAGCATTTCCTCCATTAGGATCCACTGCCAGAAGATTCTCTGTAATGCTTGTCTTCTGCTCTTAATATTCTAGTATTTCTCATTAGTGAGTTTCTCTACCACCCTCAGAGAAGGAGTTCCCCCACCAGGAAAGAAGGAAGCTGTGAATAATGGGGATGGAGATTTTGGAAGGAACATAGAAACTGGGGACCAAAATATGTCTGGAAGTAAGTGGGTTGGGTTTCCTTCTTGTTCTCTAGAAGCCCAGCATTCACCCCCCTTCCACCCCAGGATTTCTCTGTTTTGTATTTTTCTGTTTATTCCTATTTCTCCCATCCAAGTGCAAGTACCCAGTGTCCACGGTAAATACATGTTACACGTGTACTGATGTGCCTGATGAGGAGAACTTAAACTCCTTTGTTATGGTAGGGAAATGACTGGGTTTTGCTGGGTAGTTTTGGTTTCCAGAGGTGGAAAGGATAACTCATTTCAGAGTAGAGATCCTTTTATCAGGGCCAGATACCAGAATGATCCATTGGTCACAGTGTTCTGGCTGGGAACATGGAAGCAGCCTTTGGGATTGAACCAGACCTCCAGCTCTGTCTCTTCAGACAGAGGGACCAGGATGCTCTCCTCAAATTACCGATGCCTCAGCCTTGCCTCCTGCGCTAGTGGGAAAACAGAAACCAACAGACAAGCCTTCCGACGTGCTTTCACCACCAAATCCCTGGCTCGTTCAAGACTGTGGCTCCCCTTTGTTAACTGCTTCCTGTTAAGAGAGACTATCAAAGGCCACTTCGCACTGTGGGCCAGGATCCCACCCCCCTCTCCCCCTCAAGGACTTCACTTTTTCACTTTGCTGCACCCCATCCAGCAGTATCCTCCTCTTACCTTTCCATAAGATCATTCCCATAGCATCCTCCATGCTCTAGTGCAGTAGTCCCCAACTTTTTGGCACCAGGGGCCAGTCTCGTGGAAGACAATTTTTCCATGGACCGGGGTGGGGGAATAGTTCAGGCGATAATGCGAGCGTGGGGGGCGGCAGATGAAGCGTCACTCGCTGGCCCACCAGTCACCTCCTGCTGTGCGGTCCAGATCCTAACAGGCCACAGACCTGCACCAGTCTGCGGCCTGAGGACTTGGGAACCCCTTCTCTACTGAGTTCAAAACACATACAAAACAAACTGCCCTTGACCTCACAGTCCCCTAAGCACATCAGCTGTTCTCCTTCACAGCCGAGACTCTCAGAAATGTTGCCTACAAAACTTCTCTGAACTTCCTTACCTCAACTTACTCTTCAGCCCTCTCCAAGATACCAGAAGTCACCAAAGCCCTCCATTCTGTCTAGTCCAATGAACAACTGTCTTCTTAAAAAGTCACACTCTCCTTCACTTTCTCCCACTTTCTTCTGTTCTCCTCCTACCTCTGTGTTTGTTTCTCATTCTACTGTGCTGGTCCCACCTCCTCTACCCTAACCGTATAACAGCTGGAATGGCTCAGGGCTCAGCCCTGTGCTCCCTTCTCCTCTTGAACCATCCTCTGTGCGTAGGTGATTCCATCCAGTTTCTTGACTTTAAATAAATATACTGATGACGCCTAAATATCTATCTCTAGTCCTGATTCTCCGGACTCCAGAGTCATTCACAAGTGATCATTTAACATTTCCACTGGCATAAGAGAGATCTCAAACTTGAGATCTACAAAACAGAACTCCTGATTCTCCAATTCTTCCCCCAACACTCACCTAAGCAAGTCACTCCCCAGCCTTTTCTGTCTCAGCAAATTCTCCCCAATCTTCCCAGTTTCTCAAGCCTGAAAACTGGTTTTCCCATCTTCCCATATCTAACTCAACACCATACCACATTGATTCAGTATCCAAAACATATTTCGAATCTGTCCAGTTCTTTCCATCTTACAGCCTGTAAATAATCTTCCTGCATTCACTCCTGTCTCCTCCAATCCACCTTCCACACATCAGCCAGGTTAGTCCGTTTAAAAAATTATCTGACTTTGACAGTCTCCTGCTCCCCCTTGTATTCTACATAGAATATAAATTCCTTAACATAGCCCAAAGGCCTTCGTGATGTGGTCCCATCTACCCTTCCCATCACTCCTGCAGTCCAGCCCCACTGGTGAGCTGGAACCCATGGACTGACTGCCCACTGACGGGAGCCCACTCCCGTTGAGCATGCCTCCCTGCAACGCATGTCAGGAAAGCTAAGGACGGCAGCTCCTGGATCCCCTTTGCTGCTAGAAACCAGCATGTGATTTCATTGTGCCAATCACAAGCACTTGTGTGAGACTGGACCTGAGGGCCCAGTTAAGCAGGGGAGGGGCAGAGGATGAGGCATCCCTTTTGCTGGTACAAACTGGGCCAGAATCAGCACAGTTCTGCAGTCACTGGCTTCCAGATTTTAGTTGCTGCTGCAGGAGCAGTTTTCCTAATCTCAGAAGTAACACTGTGGTTCTGGGGGTAAGAGGCTGTCTCTGCAAGCTTGGCCGGGACTCTAAGCCCAGGAGCTTCCCTTTCAGCTCCTTCAGGGATTTTGTAAACCACTGAGTACCTGGTAAATCTCTCCTTCCTCAAACTAGCTAAGGTGGTTTCTGTTGTCTGCAACTGAGCCCTAACAGATGGACTGGCCAACTTTTCCTTATTTAGCTGAACCAAGATCATGGCTTAGAATGTGAGCTTGTAATCATCCTGGTTCCAGGACTTACATACTATATGACCTTGGATAAGATACTTCATCTCTTTAGCCTCAGTTTTCTCATTTGTAGAACAGGAATAAAAATAGCATCTACCCCAGAGGGCATGTGAGGCTGAAATGAGATAACACTGGTAAAGCACTTGGTATAGTAGCTGGCACACAAATCAGAGTTCACTAAATGTTAGCTTTTATAATTACTATAGTTATTATTATTATTTCCTTACGCTGGGCCTTCAGATTTGCCCTTATGCCTGGATTATGCTGCCTGCTCCACATTCAACTGACTTCTACTCAACCTTCAAGTTTTAGCTTATATATCACTTATTCAAAAGTTACTTCCTGGCCCATGTGAATTAGGCCTATTCTCCTGGTTTTCTCTCAAAAAAATGGCATTTTTCCCTCTTGGAGAAGTCATCAAATTTTTCATATATATATATATATATGCAAATTTATGGATTTAATCCTAACCTCCCCCACAGAGCTACAAGTTCCAGGAAAGCAGGTCTGCCCCATCACATAGCAGGCAACCAGCATTTTGCTTGACACACAAATGAGCTCAATAAACGTTTCTCAAATGGGACCAGTGACCTATTCATCTGGTGGCAAGTATCACAGAAGTTGCTGAACATGTGTAGAGCTGTGTCACCAACAGATTCTAAGGGAGGGAGCCCAGGCCTGCTTTGGCATAAACCAGCTCACTTAATGAGTTTGGGAGATCATATGTAAGTTTTCTTTATAATATTAAGTTATATATTGATAGCACTCTACAGTTTTCCAAGCCCTTTTAAATGTATCAATTCTTTTAATCTTCACAACAACCCAATTGTCTTTTTTTTTTTTTTTTTTTTTTTGCGGTACGCGGGCCTCTCACTGTAGTGGCCTCTCCTGTTGCGGAGCACAGGCTCCGGACGCGCAGGCTCAGCGGCCATGGCTCACGGGCCCAGCCACTCTGCGGCATGTGGGATCTTCCCAGACTGGGGCACGAACCCGCGTCCCCTGAATCGGCAGGCGGAGTCTCAACCACTGCACCACCAGGGAAGCCCCCCAACTGTCTTTTTATCCCATTTACAGAAAAGGAAATGCTGTCTTCAAGGTGTCTACAACATCACACAGACAGGAAGAAACACGTTTCATGAATCATTGACTGGTAGACATGAGTTCCAGCCCTGGCTTTGCCACTTTTTTGCTGTGTGGACTTGAATAAATTGCTCAGTCTCTCTGAGATGACTTCGTCTTCTGTGAAAAGGTAATAATAGTCCGTGTGTTGTTGGGAAGATTACACATATAACAGCTGAGATGGGCACTGGGTAAGTAACAGATAACCCAGATGTTATTACCAGCAGCAGTATCATTGTTAAATCACTCAGCTTTACTAAGGTGGTGAATCAGCCTTCTCCCTCAGACCCTTGGATTCTTGACCAGTGAAATCTTAGAATTACATATGAATCAAAGCTGCAGCATGAATTCCACCTTCCACTGTATTAACTGAGGGATTTAATAGCCCATATATCAGCCACAGATGGACAAATTACCATTCACACAGGCTTGCTCCATCTCTGCAATCAGATTGTAACTCCTTGATCACAGAGAATAGAGCTTCCTTTTTCTAGAGTGCTTTGGATATAGGTTTTGATTATTTATCAGTAGATGAGTAAGAAGCAAAAAAAAAACAAACCTATGGACAGAAAGTCCAAAGTGTTTCAAGAAACTGAAACTGGGGCTTCCCTGATGGCACAGTGGTTGAGAGTCCGCCTGCCGATGCAGGGGACACGGGTTCGTGCCCCGGTCCGGGAAGATCCCACATGCCGCGGAGCGGCTGGGCCCGTGAGCCACGGCCGCTGAGCCTGCGCATCCGGAGGCTGTGTTCCACAACAGGAGAGGCCACAACAGTGAGGGGCCCGCGTACCGCAAAAAAAAAAAAAAAGAAACTGAAACTGGTATTTCAGAACAAATTCTGCAAAGTAAATGATCCAGATCAGAGCCAAAGGTTCCTGGCCCTACTCTTAGAACTTTTTTAAACCTTAGGCCAGAAAAACCAAACAGTCCTGCATCCTATTTCTGGGAGGAAATCAACTCTGATGAGCAGACTGTTAAGCAGAGCGCCACAAACATCAGTCATGGTTTTTGCTGTTGTTCCAACTGACCTGGTTAGGCCATCATGGAGCAGGTATGACTCTGTCACAGGGAATCAATGAAGTGAGGACAGATGGTAATAATCAGGAGACCAGGTGACAGGGGTGAGTACTGATGTTCATGTTTCCAGCATCCTTTAGATGCCATATGCTAAAACCACAACTAAATTGCATAAAACCAATGCTTTTCAAAGGGATTATAAGGGTTCCCAGTTCTTTCTCAGGGCTATGACCTCAACATCTTGAATACCCATATTAAAAAGGATCCCTGGTTTTAATCCTTTGAGAATGACCACATCATTTCCTGTTTGCAACGCAACTGAGCACAGTGAATGAGATTCAGACCTCTGGCTCCCGCAGGACAGCAGCTCTCATGTCTTGACTGACCCTCTCATTGAGGTCCCTGGCCACTGCGTTTCCCCACTGACAAGGGAAAACCCCTTGCTTGCAGTACAAATGCTGCTCAGATATGGTGAGGCTCTAAAAAGCAGCGAATGTGTGCCCAAACCATAAATGACAAGAAGCCAAGCTTATTAGTAAGTCTCTGTGGTATTGCTTTAGAACTTCATATCTTAATCATAAAAGTAACAGCTGCTATGCCAGGAAAACAGCTAATATGTCTTGAAACAATATAGCCAATATTTATTTAACACTTAAATTTTGCCAAGCACTCTGCTAGATTTTGGAGAAATTAGCTCCTCAATCTTCACCACAGCCAGGTGAAGTAGGTACCATAATTATGCCCATTTCACAGATGATAAATAAAGGCTCAGAGAAGTTAAGTAACTTCTATGTGGTCACACAGCTAGTTAGCAGCAAAAAGAACACTCAGTTCAACTTGACCTGAAAACCATGCTTAGTGTAGCGCTATACAAGGTCCTGTCACTCCCCTGGGCCAGCTGTCCCTAAAGTCAGCTCTAAGGGGATCACATTCCTCTTGTCCTTTCATCCTTCAGGTATCAACTTAGAAGTCCCCTCCTCCAGGAGTCCCCCTTGATTCCCTACTTGCTTTAGGTTTCCTCATGTACTCCTATAGTGTACCTGAGCAGGACCATATGGGGCCTTTCCAGGACAGATCCCCTCGCCCATACCCTCTGCTGTAGCTCCTCTCTGAAGTACCTAGATAATAGTATCTGATGCACATTTCCTGAGTTGTTTTACAGATGCTAAAACCACCACCAAATGGAAGAAATTAACTACTTGATGACCATGAACATGTAGCCCCCAGACCTAAGGACTGATGTTAACCCTATGACACCACCCTGTTACCTCACCATCAACCAATCAGAGAATTGTGCACAAGTTGATGACTTACCCTGGGACTCCCCTCTCTCACCTTGTCTTTAAAAATGCTTTCCTGAAACCCATCAGGGAGTTTGAGTGTTCTGAGCACTAGCTGCCCCGGACTCCTTGCTTGGTGCCTGCAGTAAACGCTGCACTTTCCTTCACCACAACCTGGCGTCAGCAGATTGGCTTTACTGCACACAGGGGAGCGAACCCAAGTTTGGTTCAGCACTCAATACCTCTTCCTCACAGCACCTCTTGTAACATCTGATCTCTCCCACTAGACTGGAGGCTTGGGGAGGGCAGGGGCCAGGTCTGTCCTGTTCATGGTTAGAACCCCAGTGGGTAAGAGAGTGTCTTGCACCTCATAGGCACCCAAAAGATATTTGTGGGATTTATGGATTCATGAATAAAGATGACACTCCACAGTGGTTCTTTTTATAAGGTGAGAGCAGGGGCTCTCACTGCTTCTCTACAGAATTTCCTCTGTGCGGGGAATCAGGAAAGCATGTGAACCTGGAGGCATGCTTTTTGAAAATGCTGTAAATCCCCTAACAATGCTGATCCTTCAGTTTTAAAGGAGCTCAAATTTCTTTGTGGTATGTGAAAGCCAGTTATGTCAAACATACCACAAGGCAATTATTTTTTAGCTCTCTTGTAGTGGCCACAGAGGGAAAGGAAGTTTGGTGTGCTAACACACATTCACAAAGATAAATCTTTAGTATATTAAGTCATGTTACTGTCAAAAACAATCATTGCGTTAAATGACAGCACTTGGGAAAAGCATGGTCTTGCCTCTTTACCGCTAAGCAGAACCAGCTCCAGGATGTGTGGAATGCAGTTACAAAATGAAAATGTGGGTCCCTTTATTCAAAAATTATTAATAATTTCAAGACAGTGACAACAGGGCATCAGACTAAGTCCAGGTTTCTGGGCAAATTCACAGGACTTCCACCCACAAGGTCAATCCTGCGACTGACATCTTCAGAATTCTTTCTGAGTTCTTCACTTCTTATTTATTTCACTGCATTCTCATTAATGCATGAGGTAGATACTTATAAAAACTAGACATTTAGGCATCAAACAAAGAAAGGTTTTGCTCTAAGTGAATGTTGGAAAGGGACTGACAGAAGGACCAGAAGAGGAAGAGAGAGAGAAGATGGAGAAGAGGAGCCAGAGGTACCTGTGCCACTCTGACCAATCCCCAAGGCGGGCGGGGGGGGGGCAATATAGAGGCAGAGGTCCAAACTATTACGTATAAAATGAACTACAAGGATATATTGTACAGCACAGAGAATGTAGCCAATATTTTATAATAACTATAAAATGGAGTATATAACCTTTCAAACTTGTGAATCACTATATTGTATACCTGCAACTTATATAATATTATACATCAACTACAATTCAATTTTAAATATATTAAAAAATAAAAATAAGTAAAACTCAGCTGGACCTTTCTTTTTTTGCCCTTTGATAGGGAAAGAGGGATTGAGGTAGAGTAAATGGTTTCAGATAGTGTAACCCAAGGAAATAATTATCAGCCCAGCACGGAGGATTATAAATATTATTAATCTTCTCTCTCTGTTTCTCATGAAGCAAGACTATTGAAAGTCACAGATACTCTCCCCAGTAGTTGTACCAGTAGTTTTTTCAGCCTACGATCTGACTAAACTTCGATACCTAACAGTAGTCTGCAGCCACCCTAGCATTTGGCGTGGGTGCTTGAGGATCAGATGAGTAGAAAATGAAGGAAACCAAAAGCTACTTCTCTCTGACCACCATTTCACTCTTCTTACAGCTGCATAAGCTCTTTCTCCTCCAATGAAGCCATAAACTGTAGGTCTGAGCAGGG
Source organism: Phocoena sinus (assembly GCF_008692025.1). NCBI lineage: Eukaryota > Metazoa > Chordata > Mammalia > Artiodactyla > Phocoenidae > Phocoena > Phocoena sinus. The sequence continues at coordinate 64,938,200 of NC_045768.1, forward strand.
CCAGGGAGAGAATTCATCCTTTCCAGGGCACTGCACTTTTAATTAAAAGCTCCAGATTTGGCAGAAGCCTTTAAGTACTTGAAAAAAAAAAAAAAGAAAGGAAATATTTCAAAACAAGGCTCAGTCTCATTTGTCATGAGATTTACATAGACTCATAAAGTTTAACTAAAGAGCAGTCATTAATAAAACTCATGTGGTATTACTCAAGGTCTCTAACCGCGGGCACTGGCCTGGACTCCTATGTTAATAAGACGGAGCAGAATCAACCATCAACTAAAGTGTTGCTTCCTCACTTACAGAATGATTTCAGTAAAAGAATATGAGACTACTTTTTTCTTAGGGTTTTTTTTTTTTGAGACTGCTTTTTAATTGCAAAGAGTTACTTTTAGCTTTTAGGTTAAAAAATTATTAGGAATGGAAAAATCCCACAAAGATTAAAATCCTAGTTTCACTGCTTCTTTGCTTTATGACTTTGGGTAAGTTACTTCACCTCTCTAAGCCTCAGTTTCCTCAACAGTAAAAATGACATAATAATTAAAATAGTATAACAGCACCCCCCAGGAGTGTCATAAGGATTACATATGATAATTATGTAAAACATGATAATTATGTAAAACATTTTGTATGGTAGCTGGTACATAAAAATCACTGAATAGCTATCTGTTATAGACATTACTATGACACTAAGGTTTCAACTTACAATTTCAAGGTTGGTTAATGGTCTCAAAGGTAATACTTTCCTCATTGTTAACATAATCTTGTTGCCTAGAACTCAGAAAAGTACCAGTCAGTAGTAGACACTTAGGGCTTCCCTGGTGGCACAGTGGTTGAGAGTCCACCTGACGATGCAGGGGACACGGGTTCGTGCCCCGGTCCAGGAAGATCCCACATGCCGCGGAGCGGCTAGGCCCGTGAGCCATGGCCGCTGAGCCTGCGCATCCGGAGCCTGTGCTCCGCAATGTGGAGAGGCCGTAACAGTGAGGCCCGCGTACCGCAAAAAAAAAAATAGTGGACACTTAATAAACATTTGTTGAATAAATGATTCACTGAAAATCAGTCTCTGTTTTCAACACTAGATTTCAAGCTTCACTGAGATTGGGACCAAGAATTAACCATCCATCTATTTTTTCAAAACATATTTATTAGGCTTCTATTGTGTTCCAGGTATTTTGCCCATGTAGGATCTATTTCAGACAAAGCAGAAGTTCAATAAAATTTATTTAAAAGAACTCTTGATCCTGGCCCTAAAAGTCAATTGCAACACAATGGTCAGTTCAGTGAACCTTTAAAAAGCCCTGTTGTGCTCTCTTACATGTAGCCCATTGTTTCCTGGAATTCTTTATTCCAAAGAAACCAAAAGTCTGTAAAGAAGCATATGAAACAACTAGTTTTCCCCAGGAACATGGCTCCTGGATTAAGTACCATGTCAAAAGTAAATAGATGCTCCTGAGGGTAGAGGTGTTTTGTTTTGGTTTTTAATTTTGTTTGTCTCTTTTTTAAAGATAAATGAATGGATGGAAATACACACATACACAGATCCCGAAGGCCATACTTACTCAGGATCCCTTCCCAAACCTCTCTGAACTCTAAAGGTCTAAGAAAAGGGCTCTTACTCTACAGAGCAAAGTGAATTTTAATAGTTGCTGTTCTCATCCTCATGCACGGAAGCAACTACCCAGTAAACGAGATAAGAGGAAAGGAGACTGCTCAACTCCACTTCTGCTATAAACTCAACTCTGCCTCCAGTGACCTCCCATGAGATGCCATTGCATCAGAACCAGAAATGTGCTCAGAAGCAGCTCCCAATCACCCAAAATGCTTTCTGAACAGAGGAGGCATAAAGAAATTAATTTTGCAATGAATACACTCCTTGAGAATAAACAGCCTGCCACAAAATACAGCACATAGTACAGTCAACCCTCAATATCCATGGGCAATTGGTCCCAGGACTCCCGTGGATACCAAAGTCCACAGATGCTCAAGTTCCTTATATAAAATGGCATAGCATTTGCATAATAACCTAGGTGCATCCTCCCATATACTTTAGATCATCTCTAGATTATTTATAATACCTAATACAATGTAAATGTTATGTAAATAGTTGAAAATACAATGTAAATATCATGTAAATAATTACCAGCATGCAGTAAACTCAAGTTTTGCTTTTTGGAATTTTCTGTAATTTTTTTTAATGAATATTTTCTATCCATGGTTGCTTGAATCCATGGATGAAGGATCTGGGAATATGAAGGGCTGATTGTAAATACTTGATACATAGTGTGTTGGGGTTTTTTTTGCTGCATTGGATCTTCATTGTAGTGCACAGGCTTCTCATTGCAATGGCTTCTCTTGTTGAGGAGCACGGGCTCTAGGCTCAAGGGCTTCAGTAGTTGCAGCACGCAGTCTCAGTAGTTGTGGCATGCAGCCTTCAGTAGTTGTGGTGCACAGGCTCAGTAGTTGTGGCACGTGGGCTCAGTAATTGTGGCGCATGGGCTTAGCTGCTCCACAGCACATGGGATCTTTCCGGACCAGGGCTCTAACCCGTGTCCCCTGCATTGGCAGGCGGATTCTTAACCACTGCGCCACGAGGGAAGTCCCAATACTTGATACATATTCATTGACTGAATGAATGACCAGTCATAATGGAGATTTTTCTGGTCTTCTGGGCAGTAGTCCAATCTTTAGTAGCTATTGAGTTATATCAAAGCCTCCAATCTCTTTCATTTCTTTTTTGTTCTTTTTTTTAAACAAACTATAGTATTTTGCAGTAATCACATATACATTCTGGCCATTTCAATTAGAAGGCTTAGAATTAGAATGTCAAAATATATGCCTGGGCTTCCCTGGTGGCGCAGTGGTTGAGAGTCCACCTGCTGACGCAGGGGACAAGGGTTCGTGCCCCGGTCTGGGAAGATCCTACATGCCGCGGAGCAGCTGGGCCCGTGAGCCATGGCCGCTGAGCCTGCGCGTCCGGAGCCTGTGCTCCGCAACAGCAGAGGCCACAACAGTGAGAGGCCCGCGTGCTGCAAAAAAAAAAAAATATATGCCTGACTTAACCAGGCTTAGCTCTGGTCTGGACATAACAGAGTTATCAAGGCAGTTGCTGTCTGTGAGGCATTGGTGGGCTTTCGCTTGTCAGACTCTTACAGCTCTTTAATGAAAAATCACACAGATAAGGTAAGTCTCTCCATCTAACTGCAAATGAGGAAAGGCCATGTAACGGTCTTTCCAGACTCTTCAAATAAAATATTTTTTAAATAAACACACTAGCTATTCTTCACATGGTATATGCAAACCTTACTATATTTAAGAATTCCAGAAAATAACATGGTACTGGAATAACATGATAGGCTATAAAATGTGGGTGTGTCATATTCTCTGATTTGCTTTAAGGTGTTAGTAAAACATCATCAGAATGAATCCAGGGGTGCAACATTGCCCTCATTACTTTGGTGTCGGTTTCGTTCATTTTTCTAGGCCAAGTGGGTACAAAATAAAAGGCAAACACAAAGCAGATATTTTTCTCTTCAGTTTAAACCAGCAACTTGTGCCTCCCTTTGGAAAGAAAATAAAATGATATTTTTAAACTTCTGAATAAAGAGACCAGTTTTTCTGCATATAGAGCATGTTTAGTGAGAACCCTGCAAAGGAGAAAAGTTCTAGAGACCGTGCTTTTTGTGTCTAGTGGAATTATTTTAATAGCTTCCAGGATTGGTTTAACAAACGGTTTCATGGTCTCTAAATAGCTAAGTGTGTTTGGGAGGTAAATACACACACAGACACACACACAAAAGAAGAGAGGAAAATTCCACAAAAGGCAGCATTGTATGGTATAAGCTACATGGAGGTCAGAATCAGAACTCTGGATTCAAATCCATACTCTGACACCTCCCGGCCATGTGGCCTCAGGCACACCTTACACACTCTTGGAACGTCCTTTCCGCTATAAAAAACAAAACGTGGATAGCAGTACCTAGAATGTAGGGCAGGGGTTTTCAAAATGCAATTTGCTACACATTAGCAGGTCATAACACCAGTTTGAGTTACAATCAACATTTTAACCAAATGAAATGGTATAGAATAGAAAATATCAAGGCTTCATTTCATGGCATAAGGGTCAGTATTGTTTCCTGAAATTTTTGCTTTAACTTCATATATAATTATGTTACATATGTACACACACATAATTCAAATGTATTTCTTGCTAAGGGTCACAGGCAAATGTTTAAAAATAACTCTTGTATGTATTTCACATTGATTAGAAAGAGGGTATGTGTAATGAAAATACCTAGCATGTAGTAGACGGCCTGTTATTATTGGTGGTTTCCTTTCCAAGGAGAAACTACCAAATGTGGGCAAATTCGGTACAAAATCACCATTTGTTGTGGACTGAATGTCTGTGTACCCCTGCCCCCCACAAAATTCATTGTTAAAATCCTAAACTCCAGTGTGATCGTATTAGCAAGGGGGGGCTTTGCGAGGGAATGAGATCATGAGAGCAACACCCTCATGAATGGAAAAGGAACCCCAGAAATCTCACTCGCCGCCTTCCATCATGGGAAGATGCAATGAGAAAATGACAGACTGCCACCCGGAAGAGGGGTCTCACCAAAACCCAGCCATGCTGGCACCCTGATCTCAAACTTCCAGCCTCCAAAACTGTGAGAAATAAATTTCTGTTGTTTATAAACCACTCAGTCCTTGAACTAAGACACCATTTGTTATGTACATGCCCAGTGTTTCTCATTTTCTTCCCCTTTAGCACAATATGAAGCTTTTAGCATTTTCTTAAAACTAACTTCTATGAGACATGACACACCAAATTTTCAGAGAGACCTCTAAGATTATCGAGGAGGAGAGTTCATAGAATAAAACTCCTTGCATTGAGAAAACAGTCGCCTGCCATTTACTGTAGATGATTATTAAGAGAAAATCAGCTCTTGGGAGTTTGTCTTCACTAATTTTCTGGATGTTAGCTTTCCTTCTTTGCAAAGAAAAGCAGCATCCACAACAGAAAGGTGTTCAATGAAGTCCTTTTAGGAAGCAGGCTCTGTAACTATCCCCTTTTTACAATTCTGTGAGGTATGTACTATTTTTGCCTTCGTACTCATGAAGAAACAGAAGCTCAGAGTAGGTGAGTAACCTTCCCAAAGTCACTCAGCTAGTGTGTAATAGAGCCTGGACTGGAACCCAGGTCTGAATCCAAAGACCACGCCTTTCTCATCCACCAGGTAATGGCCATGACCCCACATTTTCCAAAGCAATTGATTATTCCCTTTCACTCCCAGAGAAAGATGGCTTTTACCCACTGGAGTGAAGCAGTGGAGGCCAGATTTCTACCTATACTGTTATTTGTACCAGTAATGGAATCACTTATTCTCCATCAGGAAAAATAACCCACCCATTTTATGAACAGCTATTAGGACTTCACTTATTCCTAAACATATGAAGACTCTGCTTTCCCAGGCTTCTCATCCTTCCTATGGGTGAACCAGGAAATTCCCATGTTTACTCCCAACTAAAGTATTAAACTGAGATTTAAAGAATGGAGAAACCAAAGACCTCATGTACGTGCGCACGCGTGCGCGCGCGCGCACACACACACACACACACACACACACACACACACCACGCTTCCCCCATTAGTTCTTCTCAAAGTGCTACCCCAGGGGCATAAAGAAAGTCTCCATCGTTATCTCTCATTTGGCAAGGGCTTGACTGGACTGTCTTTTCTAGACAAAAGCCAGACCAGGCAATGCACAGAATGGAAATGTCTGTAAAAACCTGTGTCTGGAAAATAAAGTATTCTTATCACTGAAATGTTAGGGGATGAAAAATCCTCACTTAGCTCAAAATACCAGAAAATAAAACACAACTGGATTCTCAAACAGCTCAGCATGAAGCACTGCCCTAAATAAATATTATAAATGAATAAGGCTTGTCCCACATCTGAATCTAGGGAGGAAAACATGAATTTTACCAGTAGGGTCAGATACATTTGGTATCTTCAGCAGGAAGTGGGTGAGTTTATCTCCCTAACCTCGCATTTGCACTTTTCTTGGTCACAGATACTTCTGACTTCAGCATTTCTCTTCCCCTCCTTCTATCAAAACCAACTCTCAAAGAAAATACCTTTGTTCATTTGTTCCCAGTAAGGTAAATATCAATGGTATGACTCAATAGGCTACCTATTCTAGGAGCTTCTAATTTATAATCAGGGACAGTACAGCAAATATTTTTAACTGCTTCCTAATTTTTTTTCCTTTATGGAGAAGCTAGTTTTTCTTCCTGATCCCCTTTTACCATAAAAGCTAAACAAGCCATGTGGCTAGGAAGGAGGAGAAAATGAGAGAGGCAAAGTTCCAGCCTATCAGGGAGGAGAGGCACAAAAATATCCACCCTTCCTGGATCGAGGAGGAGATGGAATATAGAGGGAAACTGAGGTACAGCAAGGAGGTTAAGCTCCAGATAGCTTTTTCTCTTCCACCAGCTACTTCAAAGATGAGGCAACTTCAGAAACATCCAGAAAACTGGGGCTAGTGGCCCATCTTACCCAAGCATTGTGTTGGAGAGGCCATAGTCCAGTGATGGACCTTAACCTTCAACTATGCATAAAATACACTGTAGTAAGCTGGTTCTTTGAGAAGATAAATAAGACTCAAATCAATAAAATTAGAAATGAAAAAGAAGTTGCAACTGACACCACAGAAATACAAAGGCTCATAAGAGACAACTACAAGCGACAATATGCCAATAGAATGGACAACCTAGAAGAAATGGACAAATTCTTAGAAAGATACAACCTTCCAAGACTGAACAGGAAGAAATAGAAAATATGAACAGACAAATCACTAGTACTGAAATTGAAACAATGATTAAAAAACTTCCAACAAACAAAAGTCCAGGACCAGGTGGCTTCACAGGTGAATTCTATGCAACATTCAGAGAAGAGTTAACACCTATTCTTCTGAAACTCTTCCAAAAAATTGCAGGGTAAGGAACACCCTCAAGCTCATCCTATGAGGCCACCATCACCTTGATACCAAAACCCAACAAAGATACCACAAAAAAAGAAAATTACAGGCCAATATCACTGATGAACATGGGCATAAAAACACTCAACAAAATGCTAGCAAACAGAATCCAACAGCACATTAAAAGGATCATACACCATGATCAAGTGGGATTTATCCCAGGGATGCATGGATTCTTCAATATCAGCAAATCAATCAGTGTGATACACCACATTAACAAACTGAAGAATAGAAACCATCATATGATCATCTCAATAGATACACAAAAAGCTTCTGACAACATTCAACACCCATTTATGATAGAAGCTCTCCAGAAAGTGGGACCAGAGAGAACTTATCTCAACATGATTAAGGCCATACATGACAAACACACTGCTGACATCATTCTCAATGGTGAAAAGCTGAAAGCATTCCCTCTAAAATCAGGAACAAGGCAAGGATGTCCATTGTCACCACCTTTATTCAACATAGTGTTGGAAGTCCTAGCTATGGCAATCAGAGAAGAAAAAGAAATAAAAGGAATACAAATTAAAAAAAAGAAGTAAAACTGTCACTGTTTGCAGATGACATGACACTATACATAGAAAATCCTAAAAACGCTACCAGGAAACTAATAGAGCTCATCAAGGAATGTGGCAAAGTTGCAGGATACAAAATTCATACGTAGAAATCTCTTGCATTCCTATACACTTTTGTTCTGATCTCTGAACAAAAGATCAGAAAGAGAAATTAAGGAAACAATCCCACTTACCACTGCAGCAAGAAGAATAAAGTAACTTACAGCCACCCTGACTGCAACCAGTTTGTTGAGCAGTCTCAATCGTCTAGCAGTATTCACAAGAAAGAGATCAATTTCTTCCATTAGATACCCCCTGATTGTGCTGTGCCCCCTTTCCCACCGAGTTGTAGGTCCCTTGGTGACATCTGGGACAGATTCTATACCTTCCCAGTTGCTCTCAGTTGTCAGAACTTCTTCCCAGTATGCAAAGCCTAATCCTATTCTCAAACTTACACCAATTGGATTGAATTCCAAAAATGTTATATGTGGCTCCTGCTGTGATGAATGCAAAGAACTCAGAGATGGCTAAGTCATGATTATGATCCTTACGGTAACTCAGGGTAACGCTGAAGAAGATAGACAAGGAAACTGTGAAAATCTCAGCTGCAGAAGCTGTGTTCAAGATGCAGAGCTTGGGTAGGCAGGTGGGATGATTAGCTCCTTAGAAGGGGGACGGCAAGTAAGAGGGGACTGAGCTGAAGGAAAGGTTTAGGCAGGCGTTCACAAAGAGAAAGACATTCCAGGCAGAGTTCGTCAGACAACAAAACTGCTCTGAGCATTAAGTTCCAATAACTCTTTAGAGCAGCTCAGGAAAACAGAAGGAGCAATGTCTCAAAAGCCATTTTGAGAGGAGGCAGAAAGAGTCCTCAACTGATTATTTCTTACATGGACTCCCTCAACAGCATGGAGAAGTGAAACTCAAAGAAGGAACTTCAGCCGGGAACTAGGTGAAGGGAATTTAAGTGCTTTGTTTTCAGGCAACCTCATTGGATTCTAGGAAACATGTGGGAGACCTCTCTCTCTCTCTCTCTCACTAGTCACTCATCTTAATTTCGCTTTCAGGAGGAACAGAACCACAAATGAGGTAAAATAAATAAATAAAAGTGCTCTCTGGTGAGTGCTAGAAAGGCATTTGTTCAAGCTTGCTTCAAAATATAATGAGCATTAAGCCCATGTGACTCCATGACTAATTCAAGCGTGGAGACAGTTACTTCTGTCCTTTTTCAAATCCATTTCTGGAGGCTGAGATGCTCAAGGTCATTGGTGAAGAATGTTTGCCTGATGTGTTACATGGTTAAGTGCTTAAAAACTTTGAAAATTCTTTCCAGTCTGACCAGTTGATTGGTAACTATGATTATTGATGAGATAGAAGTGAATTTCCAGATTATGTATTTCTTTGGTAACAATTCTCATTAATTAACATTTATGGGCAATTCTTACATCATCTGCTAGATATAATTGAGAACTTTATTAGCCCTAAACACTAATAATGTCTTATTTAGTTTTATGTGACAATAAAGATTATAAGAATGACATTTTTCTCTGAATTAGAATCTCCATTTGTCACGTGTTCTTTAATGCGGGTATTTATGTGCATTTGAGCTTTTTACTGTCTGTCTCCTCCCATTGGAATGTGGTCTGGGGGGTCTCATCTGCTCTCACTCCATCTCCATCATTTAGAACAGTGCCTGGTCTGTAGTAGAAGCTCAATAAACACCTGTATTTCACCAAAAGAACAGCTATAATAGAAATATAAGTTGAGCTATGAAGTCAAACCTGATGCAAATCTTACTTCCACCGTTAGCTAGTTGTGTAAACTTGGGTGAGCAAGTCACTTAATATCTGGGAGCCTCAGTTTCCTCATCTTTATTGTGGAATAAAATACTTCACTGGCCAATTTATCATTACCTGAAATCATGAACATGAAAAGTCTTGGCACAAATGTAGGGGATCAATAAATACTAGTGGAAGAGAAAGCTTAAGCAGTACTAAATCTGTTGTTACTGAGATAACAGCGCAAGGATTTCAATAGGCTAACAATTTAACAAGAGGAAACCTTTAGCTAATACTGTGATTGGAACAGTAGATCTCAAACTTTGGTGTGCTTGGGAATCTGGCTAAAATGCAGATCCCTGAGCTCTACCCATGAAGGTATGGATTCGTTAGGACTGGCATGGAGCCTGGGGCTCTGCATTTCTAATACGCTCCTTGGGTCATTTGATGCAGGGGGGTCTATAGATCACACTTGGACAAATATGATACTAAGGGCAGCAGCATAATTTAATCTGAAATTAGATTAAGAAGTTGATAGCTCTAGTTAACTTCCACCATAAAATAAGGAGGGCCAGGGGGTAGGAGGTAGATGGAAAGTGAGCAGGAAAGTTTTCAACCAATCCCCTACAACTGACTAGAGTTGTAGGATTCTGGCTGAATGGCAGGATAACTCAAAGAATGAAAACATCTGTGCTGCTGGGGTTATGACTGACCCCAAATATTTCTAAGTGTTTTGATGTTAGAAAAGGCCAGAATGTATTTTTCTCTCCCTCTGTTTGTGCTGTTACTGCCACAGACAAGCCTTAAAGCCATGTTTATTTCAAAACAAATATAATCCATATGTTTGTCTTGTTCAGACTTCAGTCAAAAATAGTTTGCCTGTTAATCTATAAGCAAGAGAAACACTTAACCAAGAAAACTGCAAAGAAGAATTAATCTATCTTTGGTAAGTATATTTTAACAATAAATATTTAGAATTGAAGACAGGAGGCCTAAAATGGGGAAAACAGGAAAAAGAAGGCTGCAATTCAAAAGCAGTTAAGGAGCGTTTTTTTCTATTGCTGCTTAATGTTTAGTTCGGTTCAAAGCAAACATTCCCAAGTATTTTGAACTCTTAATTTACTGCTCTAGTGCATCCATCCTTTCACTGGGGGCATATATAAAGGGCACATTTTAACCAAGGGTAAATTACTTTTGATACTTCATCAGGATAGTTGGATTGCTTTAAGCTCTTTTTTAAAAGATCAACTTTTTCATGCAAGACACTTGCCTTTAATCATAAACAAGCTACAGTGCTATGTATGTTTATTTCTTGAGGATGAGGTAAATGCATTAGGAAGTAGGGCAGCTTTCCTGTCCTGTGGCTCCGAATTTAGTCACTACTTTTATAAAGTCCTTTTCACAATCAAAGCTGACATTCTAAGAGCTTTATAGACCAAAGATAACCAAATTATTTTTGTCACCAGGGACACAATGAGTACTTGCCCATTGCCCAAAGTGGAGTGGTCATCTATCAAATCCTAGACTAGAAGAAAACCCGCCCCCTGATATACTGTCCGGCCTGCCTTGAGGAGGACAGGGCAATGTACTGGGGACAGAAAAGGTTTTCATGCCAAGGTGCTGGGTGGAAATCTTGACTCCGCTCTTGTCTCCAATGAAGTTCTTAATCTCTTCAAGGCTCATCTATAATATGGGGTGACAATGCCTTGTAGAGTTATTCTAAGTGGTAAAACAGATAATATAGAGAGCAGTGGCATACCAAAGGGGTACTGGGAGATGTGCACCCAGGTGCAAGTCAAAAGGGGGTACATTATCTGCAGAGAATTTTAAAACAATAATAAAACCGACTAAAATTTACTTGCTTTTTATTATTATAATCCACAGACAACCCTAAAGAAGCTCAGTGATCAGCTACTTCTCTCACCCAGGCAGGCAACTCCCACTGTGCTCCTCCCCCACCTTGGTACGCAACTGGCTTAGTGACTGGTGCATTATAGGACCTCAGGAAATGCTATTCCTTTCTTGGTGGAAATGGGCCAAATCTGTGAAAATAGATGTATCTTAAGGAAAGAGCCTCTGAGCAAGAATCCTACTAGAGCTCAACTGAGCCTCAGTTAAGGACAGTGAAAAATGACATTTACAGGATTTTATAAATATGATTTCTGTAATCCAAGTGTTGACTACCTTTGCATGTTGTCTCTATTTTCACCCTACACTTCTCCTAACTCCTTTAAAATATAGAGACTTCCACCCACAGGCATCAGTAAGCAATATGGAATTTATGACTTCTTGGGGGAGATGGAGATTGTTTTTATCACACACAAAGTATTTCTCTCCAAAAATCCCCATCCTACATCTCCATTTCTCCAAAATGTATCCTCAGCTACCATCCAAAGGGTTGCCTCTCTCTCTAGCTTTCCCCATGTAGACTTCAAATCGCCTCAAGCTGTAGCACCTGGCTGTGATCTTTCCTCTGGACCTCCCCGCATCTCTCTCTTGTTTTAACCAGATCCTTCGTACTATCTTCATGTGTGAAAAGACCAGCAAACATCAGATCCTTCAGTCACCAAGCGTTAAATTGAGTTAATAGTATATAACAATAGTAACAACAACAACAACAAAATCTTGCTTTTTTCTTCCTCACAAAATTTTCTTGTGGAAATTTTTACATTCTGCCTTTGTGGTCATTAACAACCAGAACTAACCTCCTGATAAAATGTCACACCATTAATTCTAAAATAAATCACCCAGTTGGGTTTTAATTAATAAAATTATTTCAAAACGTCCAGTAAAAAAAGCCTCATGAGTGTTAAGAATCATACTGATATTTACAAATTCTCTGCTTTTTACACACATCTTCTCAAAAGACAACCCCAAGAAAAATTAAAAACTTAAGCCTATTAAAGTATAACTTCTAATTCTTTATTAACTATCATCAAAGTATAGTTGATTTACAACATCATATTAATTTCAGATGCTTTTATTTCTTAAAAAAACTTCACAAAAGCATACCCATTGATGAAATGGAACAGCATAATAATAGACTGGAAAAAAAAGATGAGGTAATCATTGCAGAGGTCATTTAGTCTAACTCTCTTACTTTACAGAGTCAGGGTTCAGGGTGGCAAACAGCAGAAACTACTTAAGCAGAAAAGTTGTTGGAAACAACAAGTACTGGAGAGCTCACAGAATCAACATGAAGACTGAAAAACAAAGCTGAAACAATGGTCAGGAACCAAGGAAGGTAGCCAAGTGAGACACAGCCAGATTCATTCCACAGGAACTGTTTTGGACTCTACCACTGGGGGTGCCAACACTGAACACTCATCATTACACCCCGGGACTCTTACCTCCACTACCATATGAAAAATCTCTGGCTGTCCCTGCATCTCTGTGCTACGCCTGGAAGAGTCAAAGTCCTAGGCAGGAGTGGCCAACTGAATTAATCCAGGGTCACATTGCTATGGAGCCATAACTCCCTCACCCTAACAGCTTACATATGCATGAATGTCACAGTGGCACCTGCAGGTATCCCAGGTAAGAGTGTGAGACAATCTCCAGTGTGAGGAGTAAGAGGCACGTGCCTGAGGCCCAGGTTGAGGCACTGTCAGGTTGTAACTGCATGATGCTGGTCACTGCCCACACACATCTGGTGATCTTATTCTACAGTGGTCAATGAGGCGGAGAGGATTTAAAGTATAAACAAGAAAGCCCTGTATATTTTGGGACTTTGTTTCCTACCCTTTGACACACAATTGTCTCACAACCAACACATAAGTGTATTACCAAAGCATCCATGGTGTTCATTACTTCCTGCACCTCAGGTCTTACCAGTATGACGTCATCAGTGTAGTGGGCATACCATAACATCTTGTTGAAACGTGGGAATGGCCAAGGTCCCAAGACCACTGTGGAGTGGCATAAAGTCATGAAGTTGGTATCACGTGATGTGATTTAGGCAGTTTATTGTTTTTCCAGTTGGAAGCAAATGTTTCCTGATATTTTCTACTAATTGAATACTGGAGAGAAATGCCAGTTCAATTGTTAAATCCAGTAGCCAAGACAGAATCAATTTGTTCCAGGTAAGGAAACTATATTCAGGATGCAGTTGAAGTCATCTCTTAATTAAGATTAAGAAAATCCATTGTTAGTCTCCAAAATCCTTCTGTCTGTGGCACTGGCCATTATATTCAGGATGCAGTTGAAGTCATCTCTTAATTAAGATTAAGAAAATCCATTGTTAGTCTCCAAAATCCTTCTGTCTGTGGCATTGGCCAAACAGGAGATTTAAAATGTGGATGTGGACCAAAGAAAATATACAAATTCAGTACAATCCCTATTGAATTACCAATGGCATTTTTCACAGACTGGGAAGAAAAAAAATTTTAATTTGTATGGAAACACAAAAGATGCTGAAGAGCCAAAGCAATCCTGAGGAAGGAAAATGGAGCTGGAGGAATCAGGCTCCCTGATTTCAGACTACACCACAAAGCTCAATCAATCAAAACAGTATGGTACTGGTGCAAAAACAGAAATATATATAATGGAACAGGAGAGAAAGCCCACAAATAAACTCACACACCTATGGTCGATTAATATATGACAAAGAGGCACGAATATACAATGGAGGAAAGACAGCCTCTTCAATAAGTGGTGCTGGGAAAACTGGACAGATACATGTAAAAGAATGAAATTAGAACATTCTCTAACACCATACACAAAAATAAACTCAAAATGGGTCAAAGACCTAAATGTAAGGCTGGACCATATAAAACTGTTGGAGGAAAACACAAGCAGAACACTCTTTGACATAAATCACAGCAATATCTTCTTTGATCCATCTCCTAGAGTAATGAGAATAAAAAAAACAACAAATGGGACCTAATTAAACTCAAAAGCTTAGGCACAGCAAAGGAAACCATCAACAAAATGAAAAGACAGCCCACAGAATGGGAGAAAATATTTGCAAATGATGTGACCAACAAGGGATTAATCTCCAAAATACACAAATAGCTCACACAGCTCTATATCAAGAAAACAAACAACCCAATTAAAAAATGGGTGGAAGATCTAAATAGACACCTCTCCAAACAAGACATAAAGATGGCCAATAGGCACATGAAAAGATCCTCAACATCACTATTTATCAGAGAAATGCAAATCAAAACTACAATGAGGTATCACCTCACACTGCTCAGAATGGCCGTTACCAAAAAGTCTACAAACAATAAATGCTGGAGAGGGTATGGAGAAAAGGGAACCCTCCTACACTGTTGGTGGGAACGTAAATTGGTACAACCACTATGAAGAACAGTATGGAGGTTCCTTAAAAAACTATAAATAGAACTACCATATGATCCAGCAATCTCACACCTGGGCATATATCCAGAGAAAACCATAATCTGAAAGGATACATGCACCCCAGTGTTCATTGCAACACTACTTATAATAGCCAAGACATGGAAGTTACCTAAATGTCCACTGACAGAGGAATGGATAAAGAAGATGTGGTACATATATGCAATGGAATATTATTCAGACAGAAAAAAGAATGAAATGATGCCATCTGCAGCAACATGGATGGACCTAGAGATTATCATACTAAGTGAAGTAAGTCAGACAAAGACAAATATCATATGATATCAATCATATGTGGAATCTAATTTTTAGAAATGATTCAAATGGGGCTTCCCAGGTGGCACAGTGATTGAGAGTCTGCCTGCCAATGCAGGGGACACAGGTTCGTGCCCTGGTCTGGGAGGATCCCACACGCTGTGGAGCGGCTAGGCCTGTGAGCCATGGCCACTGAGCCTGCGCGTCTGGAGCCTGTGCTCCGCAATGGGAGAGGCCACAACAGTGAGAAGCCCGCGTACCGCAAAAAAAAAACAAAAAAAAACCTTAAAAATGATTCAAATGAACTTATTTACAAAACAGAAACAGACTTACAGATATTGAAAACAAATTTACGGTTACCAAAGGGGAAACATGCAGCGGGGGAGGGTTAAATCAGGAGCTTGGGATTAACATACACACACTACTATATATAAGATAGATAACCAACAAGGACCTACTGTATAGCACAGGGAACTCTTTTTAATATTATGTGTTAACCTATATGAGAAAAGAACCTGAAAAAGAATGAATATATGTATAACTGAATCATTTTGCTGTACACCTGAAACTAACACAACACTGTAAATCAACTATACTGCAATAAATTTTTTTGAAAAAAATAAATGTAAGTAAGTAAATAAATAAAAAATGAGGATGTGGTAAGACCGCACCACTCTTTTCACATCTTTGGTGCTGGTTCTAATACCTGAGGTTCCCCCAAGGAATGTAGTATTGCTTTTGATTTATTATTTTTTTAGGCAAGTGAAATACCACATGCTTCCTTTGGTCTTTTAGACCATAATAGCCTTTACTGTAAGAGTCTGGGAGCTAAAGTGAGGATTCTACTATCTGCTGAGGGTCGCTATTTAAACTACCACACAGAAAATAGAAAATAAACCGTGAGTGATAATCAGGGTTCCACTGAGACCGCTGAGAGATATCCTGGTTAAAAATCCATTTATCTCCTAAACGCAGACTCCGTGAACTCCCGCTACAATGGCATCCTGTGTCTCCAGGTACCAGTGTTGTTGCAAAGTCGGTGTTCAGTAATTCCTAGAAGTTTGAGGTAGTTGCCTAGCCTCAGTGTGCAGTGACCATGAAAAATGTCTACAGGTCCCACTGGGGAAGGGGAGTCCCCTTATGTGCCTGTGATATTACTGAAATGTCTTCCTCAGGTGTGCCTGCCTCCTTTTCAAAGGGCTCTGGGTCTATAAAGTAAGTCAGTCTAGAGATTGAGGGAACAGTAACAGTTCCCTATACCATTGGCTCGATTCAGGCAAAGTCCTACAGTAAATCAGGCCCCAATTTTTCAACTTATACTGAGCATATCTTGGTTGCCTGCCTCTCAACTTAAATCTTTAGGACTCCATGATCAGTCACTTTAAAAGACCCTTGTGTAAACAAAACAAAATATGACAAAAAGATCATGATATTTCATACCAGAATATTTCCTCAAGCCATCCTAAAAACAAAGGACGTTATCTAACACCACCACAATACCGTTATCACATCTACCAAAACTAATAAAAACTCCTTAATATCATCTAATACCTATTATAGTTTCCTCTGCTTATGCTCAGAATATCCTTTTACATTTGGTTTGTTTATTATATTATATGGTATTATAGTACATTGAACTATATTACATGTTATATTAAAATATGTAGACTTCTGGTTTCAGATTAGAGATGTAAAGAGCTGGAAAAAGTGTCACGCACACACAACAACAACAAAAAAGCTGAGTTGCAAATGACCTATTTTTCTTGAACTCATGCAACAACTGAGATCACAGGGCAAAAGAGTAATGTGAAATCTGAGCAAAACAGGTACCAGGAGGGAGAAAGAGACCTCCAGCATTTGCTTACATGGGGTAGATGCCATCAGAAGGTATATAAGTCAGTAAGAAGTTTCAGCTAGAAACAAAGAATAAAAACAAATATCTATGAGCCCATTCTGATACATATAAATGACTGAACAAGTGAACAAATCCGGGAGAAGGATCAGATCTTCCTTACCATAGAATTCCAAGTAATAAACATAGTAATGAAGGTTATAATAAATCACCTTAGAACACTACAGTAAAAATTATTGCAGGTAAGATTCACTAATGAAGGCTAAAATTATGAGGAAAACTTTATAGAGAAATGAGACATTTTACATAGCCTTAAAGGATTATACCCAAAATATTTATTACTGTGGAGATTTTAACACATGTCCACCAATTCTTTGAGAATCTGCCCTTTAAGAGGTGGAGTTTAATTCCTCTCCACTTGAGAAAAGGCTGTACTTAGTGACTGACTTCTAAAGAACAGAGTGTGGAAAGAGTAATATAATAACATTACAGTGGACATGCCTAGAAGACACCACCTCAACCAAATGATCAAAGTTTTCATCAACAGTAAAAAGTCATGTTGATATTATATACCTGTGATGTGCAACGACAAGAGTGGTATCTTCTCCAAAAACTCCTTAACTCCAGTCTAATCATGAGAAAACATCAGACAAAGCCAAACTGAGGGGCAGTCTAAAAAATATTGGATCAGGCACTTCCCTGGTGGCGCAGTGGTTAAGAATCCACCTGCCAATGCAGGGGACATGGGTTCAAGCCTTGGTCCAAGAAGACCCCACATGCTGCAGAGCAACTAAACCCATGCACTGCAACTACTGAGCCCACGTGCTGCAACTACTGAAGCCCGTGCACCTAGAGCCGGGGCTCCAAAACAGGGGAAGCCACCAAAATGAGAAGCCTGCACACCACAACTAGAGAAAGCCCGTGCGCAGCAACGAAGACCCAACACAGCCAAAAAAAAAATAAAAATTTTTTAAAAATACATGACCAACTGTGAAAGACGAATACCATATGGTATCACTTGTATGTGGAATCTAAAATATGATACAGGGCTTCCCTGGTGGCGCAGTGGTTGAGAGTCCGCCTGCCGATGCAGGGGACACGGGTTCGTGCCCCGGTCCGGGAAGATCCCACATCCCGCAGAGCGGCTGGGCTCGTGAGCCATGGCCACTGAGCCTGCGCGTCCGGAGCTTGTGCTCCGCAATGGGAGAGGCCACAACAGTGAGAGGTCTACGTACCACAAAAAATAAATAAATAAATAAATAAAATAAAATATGATACAAATGAACTTATTTACAAAACAGAAAGAGACTCACAGACATAGAAAAGAAACTTATGGTTACCGAAGGGGAAAGTGGGTGAGGGAGGGATAAATTAAGAGTCTGGGATTACCAGATACACACTACTATATATAAAATAGATTAACAACAAGGTCCTACTGTATAGCACAGGGAACTATATTCAATATCTTATAATAAACTATAATGGAAAAGAATATGAAACACTTTGCTGTACACCTGAAATTAATACAACACTGTAAATTAACTATACTTCCATTTTTTTTAATGTTTTAAAAAACCAAAAAACCTGACCAATACTCTTCAAAAGTGTCAGGGCCATAAAAAATAAATAAACAAACAAGGAAAAGGCAAGAAACTCTCCTAGACCGGAAAGGAGACAAAAAAGACGTGGCAAGTAAATGCAATGTGGTGTTCTGGAAGAGAAAAAGGGCTTTAGCTGTGGAATGACTGATGACATCCAGATAAAGTCTGTAATTTAGCTACTAGTAGCAGTGCACCGAATTAATCTCCTAGTTTTCATGACTGTACCTGATTATATAAGATGTTCACATCAGGGGACACTCCTAAAATTAGGATGACCAAACAGTCTCCACTTGCCTTTAAGGGCTCTAGGACCCCAAAAGAGCTATGCCAAAGAACAGAAGTACTGGGAACTGCTTCAGAGACCACATAAGTATATTAAAGATAGGTCTTCAAAGCAGAAACATTTCCATAGAATAAAACAACAAGGACCAGGTATTTATGACTCCTCAAATTCTAAATGGTGCTTTTTTTCATATACTCCAACATTACATTCAGTAATACTGAGTTTTCCACAATATGGCAAGATCACCATAAGCCCTACTGGGTTTTATTGACCCTTTCAACAATTGAAAACTATAACTCTGAGCAATACATCCCACATCGGTTCTCTAGGTACTAACAATAGAAAAATTGGAAAATGGATATGAGCAAACTGAAGAAAATTTAAATCATCACTTATGTTTTTTCATATTAACAACAGTCATTCAACATCATCGTTTTTCTGACTTCATTTAAGCTATTAAAATTTGGCTGAATTCAGAGGCAGAATATAATGTTTTAATGGTCAGTGTATTGATAATGACACCACTTAAAATGGTTGATTATAGTCACAGCCAAAGTAATACTTCTAAGAGCAGAAATAAAATTCTGCTAAGTACCTAATTAAGCCGAGTTTTAATGATCTCTCAGGGTCTTCTCCAAGGCCTCCTTTGCACAATTTTCCCCACTCATGTTAACTCCACCCCTAACCCAGGAAATCCTGTGCCAGAGAAGTGTCACTAAGGAATTAAAGAGGAAAAAATAAAGAATTTATGGCAAAGAGCTACATGCTAAATTACTATACTCAATCAGATAATTAAATCTCAGCTGCCTGCACAAGGTAAGGCCCAAATAAACATGTGTTGACCTATAAGTGAATAACTGAGGAAGGCAAGAAGGAAAACCACAACTTGCATTTGGCTACACAACTTGAAAAATTCAAGGGAAAAGGAGAAAAAAACAATAGTTTCAGTATTTCTCTATCAGACTGTGGTGGAAAGTTACACATGGGACACTATATGTACTCCATTTTGACTTTTAAAATGTAGATTTTTCTTAATTACCAGATAACAATATCAGTAGTAATGAGTTTACTCAAAATTAAAACAAAGACAAGGCATATCTACAAGGGAAGCTTATGGAAATGATGGTGTCTCTTGTTGAGTGCACCCTTAGAAGCACATGCTCTGTTGGACAAATCATGACCAATTTTTCATGCTATCTCAAGCATATTGGGTTGAGTCATTGATATTCTACATAGATATAATTAACTGGGGATATAGGAGTCATCAAATAATATAAACTCAGGGCTTCCCTGGTGGTGCAGTGGTTGAGAGTCTGCCTGCCGATGCAGGGGACGCAGGTTCGTGCCCCGGTCCGGGAGGATCCCACATGCCGCGGAGTGGCTGGGCCCGTGAGCCATGGCCACTGAGCCTGCGCGTCCAGAGCCTGTGCTCCGCAATGGGAGAGGCCACAGCAGTGAGAGGTCCACGTACCGCAGAAAAAAAAAAAAAAACAAAAAAAACTTATGTTGGAAATAGCCTTACAACTTGATCATTCCAGTGTCCCAACTGAGGGATCCACTTAATACAATCCCAGAAGATGGTACTCATGGAAGTCTCTGGCAGAAAAAGAAAAGTGTATTAAGGATTAGCAGGCTGGAAAGATCTTGAGATGGTATAAATTGAGTTCATTTCCTATTTTCCCTGAAGGAACCAACAGAGAGAACAGTTATGGGAATGAAATTCACATAGAGAAAGATTTTTTTTTTTTTTTTTTTTTGGCGGTACGCGGGCCTGTCACTGTTGTGGCCTCTCCCGTTGCGGAGCACAGGCTCTGGAGGCGCAGGCTCAGTGGCCATGGCTCATGGGCCTAGCCACTTCGCAGTATGTGGTATCTCCCCGGACCGGGGCGCAAACCCATGTCCCCTGCATCGGCAGGCAGGCTCTCAATCACTGCGCCACCAGGGAAGCCCACACAGAAAGATTTTTAAGGAAAATTGGAACACTATTCAGCCTTGAGAAAAGACAATGACAGTGAACTTCATGAGGTTTTGTTCTGTCTTTCTCTCAGGGTCTGACCAGTTTTCTAAATACCCACAGAAGTCCACAAAAGGAAAAAATTTTTAATGATAAGCCTTTTCATTCTATTTAAATTATAAAGCAGAGAAATGCCCTAAAAGGGAAAAGGGAAAATGTTACAACGGACTCCTGAGGTAATGTGGCTAAACGCACTCTTTGGAGATGTTCGAAAATTGGACTGACTTAAGTATAGCCTGAGGGCAAGAAGGTCTGCCTGACCTCTCCAAGACCCCAGTTGCCCACTATCAAACACACTGCATCAGTGCTCTCATGGCGTCTTTCTTGTGCCTGTGGAAGAATTCAGGAAGTTCAGTGACTTTTGAGGTCAAATTTAAGGAGTCCAAGAATTCTACAGCTTTGCCAAGAACCTCAGAGTTTATTGTTGGTTTTTAAGGAGAAAGTGTTCTGGTGAAGGCTCAAGTTTCAAGACATTTCTGTAAACTTTTGTATTCCTTTCCTGTTAGGTGTGAAATTTGATTTTAACCTGTCTACAAACTAACAAGTTACCCTGCTACCATTTCCGTGGATGCTAGCAAAAGACACGAGATATCTGGTTAGAGAAAAGGGACTTTACTCATGGCACAGCAAGCAGTGTGAGCATTAGTATGTCTGCATCACTTCCACTTGGCTTCCAAATAGAGGTAACACGGAGGCCAGATGGGTGCCCACACAGAGTGGGTAGCAGGCACTCCTCTACAGGAGAAGAACACTGAGCTCCAGGAACCTACCACGTCATAGGAAGCAATAACCAAGCCTGCTTCGTCCCAGAGGGAGATTTTACTTCATGCTTCAAGCCTGTTCCCTGCAAACACCGTCCTGAGCAATGGCCTGGGTATAAAGTGATGCTGGCCTTACATTCTTGGCATGCTCAGCAAAGATGCATAGGAGTACAGGATGCCTATGGAAGACTGTCTCTCCCATTACTTCCTCTCACTATTCCATTCTCTCACCCGATCCTCCTGAAACTGTAGGAAAAAGAAAACTCTACTGAATAGACTCAGACCCCTTCCCCCAGCCTAACTCATCACATCTTTGAAGTCTGCAGCCTGCAAAGAATCCCTCAAACTCAGAGGTTCTTGCACCATTTCAGATATGAGAAATGGGTCATCATGTCACAGGATCTCTTCTATGACCACGGAGGAGGAAAGGTGGCTGTCTTTCCTTCTCTTGGCTTCCTTAAAGACTAGCTGCCTACAGATTTAACCTGCTCCTCTTCTGGTGTCTAACTTTTATCTCTCCCCTGTTGTCCTCACAGAACTAGAAACATCTTACACCTCCATATACAGATCCTCCAAAAGATCTATTTCCTCAGACTGTCATTCATCATCAAGACACTGTATCTACAGGCATACCTGAGAAAGATGAATTTGAGTAAGCAAAACAGTGAATTATTAAAGCATTATGGTTTCACCTCAGAATCAATAGTGGACCAATGCATCCCATTTTCTGCCAGGTTCATCTTTATACCACTGTTTACAACAGCCATGACCAATGATGTTCACATCTTGGGTCAAGAAAGATTCCCACCTGCCAGCCACAATGCCAACCTCTTTTTCTTCACCCAGGAAAGCATAATGAAAGCAAGTGAAAGTGAGGTCATTACAGAGAAAATTTTGAATTCATTTTCATCTATTTGGTTAGAAATTAAATCATTTGCAAGCTTGATCACTTTAACTACTAATCATGCTACTGTTAAACAGTTGGCATCCATGCAAATGGAAATCGGAAGCTGGAGTAGCAATACTCATATCAGACAAAATAGACTTTCAAGACTGTTACAAGAGACAAGGAAGGACACTACATAATGATCAAGGGATCAATCCAAGAAGAAGATATAACAATTGTAAATATGTATACATCCAGCATAGGAGTATCTCAGTATATAAGGCAAATGCAAACAACCATGAAAGGGGAAACTGACAGTAACATAATAACAGTGGGGGACTTTAACACCCCACTTATACCAATGGACAGATCATCCAGACAGAAAATTAATAAGGAAACACAAGCCTTAAATGACACATTAGACCAGACAGACTTAATTGCTATTTATAGGACATTCCATCCGAAAGCAGCAGATTACACTTTCTTCTCAAGTGCACACAGAATATTCTCCAGGATAGACCACATCCTGGGTCACAAATCAAGCCTTGATAAATTTAAGAAAACTGAAATCATATCAAACATCTATTCCAACCGCAACACTATGAGATTAGAAATCAATTACAGGAAAAAAACTGTAAAATATACAAACACATGGAGGCTAAACAACATGTTAACTAAATAATCAATGGATCACTGACGAAATCAAAGAGGAAATCAAAAAATATTCAGAGACAAATGACAGTGAAAACACGACAATCCAAACCCTATGGGAGGCAGCAAAAGCAGTTCTAAGAGGGAGGTTTATAGCAATACAGTCCTACCTAGAGAAACAAGATAAATCTCAAATAAACAACCTATCCTTACACCTAAAGCAACTAGAGAAAGAAGAACAAACAAAACCCAAAGTTCAACAGTTGGCAGTGCAGCTCACAGGTGATGGCAGGCAGCGCAGCAGTGAACACTGACCTGCAATTAAGAACCACTGAAACCTTAGGAGTGTATCCAACGTACTTTTTTATAAAAAACATTTCCTCCCTGGATCAGTTTTGGTCTCAGCATTTTTAGGTTATTTTGAGGAAAGTATCAAGAAACTGTACCTGAGATTAAGTTTTAGGGGCACTTCAAGTATTGCTAAGAGAAGGGTTTAATTCTATTACCTTGTCTCACACACACACACAGAGGACATTGTCTTGTGTAACCCTTATGCTTGAAAAAGAGACAGTTTATCACCTTTGCTTGGTTTCTCCAACAACCAAGATACTTGTGCAATGCCTGTGGGGAAATGGAGGAGGGGTAACCCCAGGGGCAGACCCTCCTACACAAAATTTTTTGAAAGATGTCAGTTCAGCAAATGATAGGCCCACTACTTCTCCTGGCTCTATATTGGGAAGCCCCCAAGTTTAGTCACTCAGGTGCCAAAGAGGCGGTCTCTGTGCCCAGAGGCACAAGGTACGTAGGCCGATTGACTGTCTCTGTTTCTCCCTCTCTCTCCATAACTAATGATCTTTGATCTCTCTGATTTTAATATTCCCAGACCACACTCATTATTTATGGGTTATGTAGAGGTAGGAGAGAGAACTGGTAGCATTTTCATGAGAAGAAATCTCCCACCGTGGGAGCTCCAGGGGTTTATGCTGCCATTTACCAGGATCTCACCACACACAGGCACTATGCTAAGTGTTCTGTCAGCTTGGATTTCTTTAGTTATCACAACAGTCCTCTGAATGTTTCCCAACAGATGAAGAATCAGATGCTGAGAGGGTTCAATGCTTTGGCCATGGACTCGAGTGTCAGGCTCCAGAGCCCATGCTCTGTCCGCGGACTATGCTACAACAGGTCCAAAGGTGGCCTAAGAGCCATTTTCTAGAACTTGGACTGTTACCTCATGGAGGCATTATTTATTTGTTCTTTCTGCTAAGGCTCAAACAAAAGAAAGTAAGCTTAAATTACGTGGAAAGAGTTTGGGTAGACAAGTTAATACTGATCCACTGAAACAGGGGGCTGGAAAAAGGGTGAATGCTCCATCCTTAAGAGCATCTATAAGGGCAACAGCAAGAGCCCATCTTGATTTGCTTAAGAAAAACAGAGGAAATCTTTTTTCTTTCAAGGTTGACCGATCCAGAGAGAAAAACTGAATCAAGGGAATACTAATCGCCGAGATTTATTTAATGTAGTGCTTTTCCTGTGCCAGACTTTATTCAAGTGCTTTATATTAGGTAATAAAACTAAGATCAGAAAAAGTGGAGCACAATTTTTTCCTTGGAAAAATAAACACTTTCCTCAAACTATTTTTAAAATTACAAACAGTAAAATTCTTTTTCACAATTACCATCAAAACAATACTTCAGCTCCATGAAGTTAAAAAGTTGGCAGTTAAAAACCGGGGAGGCGTGGAGAAGAAAGGGGAAGTCATAAGAGAGAGAGGCAAAGGGCAGCAGCAGTGAGGGAGTGGGGGAGAAGGAGGATATAGGAAAAAAGGAGAAACACATTTAAAGGTGGGAGAAGGGGAGAAAAGAGAAAGAATCGAAAGGAGAGAACAAGAGAAAAAAACTGAGAAGCAGACAAAAAGAGGAAAAGATAAAGGAAAGGCAAACCTAGGAAGATCATTTTTACGTCACACTCTGCTATTCAGTTAGGTTGTGAGTGGACTTTAGGCCAAAATATCCATAGGTTATCTCCCTTTAAGATGCCTAGTGAACTGTTGAACCATTGTTCACAGGTCTCCAATGTCTCTTATTATGTTTTCAGAGTCTCGGCTCCAAGTGATGTAACTACAGTTGCAGGTAGCCAGGGACTACCATTTTCACACTGAACAAAACCAAAATGAAAGCGAAATTGACACTCAAATCCAAAGCAACTTCAATGCCATCCTACAACGCAGATTGGACTATGTCATTTACACCTGAGCTCAAGGCCAAAGAATAAAATTAAATGAAATCTACCCAGAAGCATAATATAACCATGACACAATCTCAACCGACAAAAAGGATATTCTTGGCTAGACTCTAGATTTCTTCCCTTTCTGGAGCAACTCTTTGCTACAGCTGTTCCTCAAGTTAGTCATTATCTATTTATCTTCCTTCTGGTCAATATGGCCAGGCTCATCACCTCCTTAAAGAAATTCCCTGAGGTGTTTACTACATCAGAACAATACGTCAAGTGGCTCTCCTCACCTCAATTCATCTTCACTCTCCATTCATCACCATTTTCCACCCTAGGTCAAGGGATGAGGAAAAGTAGCACATTTTTCCAGTTAAATTGAAAAATGTCCAAGTTTCATAAGTCTCTGCCGGCAACTTCACAGATCTGTAAAACACAGAATGGAATTCTGAAGGCAGAGTGAAGCTGTTTGGGAACAGTTGGAAAGTCACCACATGTTGCTGTGACGAAGAATCTAAAATGCTTTCTTCTAAATGTGCATGTGATTAGATCTTGGGGAACTACTCTATCATGATCATAATGGGGTTTTCTTTTCCCTCGCAAACTTGCATTTTTCCTGCTCAATCTATTTGACGAAATGAATTTCATATGTGTAATCAAAGCATTATGCATGTCACTGTGCTTGGAGTTAACTAGAGCAATTTCTGTTAAAATTTACCCCATGGTAAAATAATCTTTGAAAACAATTTCATGGAAGAGACTTTTTAAAGTTACTATTTTAAACGTAACCATGCACCTTTACTTTAGCTGCAGTATTTTTTCTCTTGGACCAAACGGGTATCCTTAGACTCAACATGTCTTTACGGGACTTCCCTCATGGCACAGTGGTTAAGAATCCGCCTGCCAATGCCGGGGACATGGGTTCAAGCCCGGGTCCATGAAGATCCCACATGCCGCAGAGCAACTAAGCCCGTGCGCCACAACTACTGAGCCTGTGCTCTAGAGCCCACAAGCCACAACTACTGAAGCCCGTGCGCCTAGAGCCTGTGGTCTGCCACAAGAGAAGCCACCACAACGAGAAGCCCATGCACAGCAACGAATAGTAGCCCCCCACTCTCCAGCACTAGAGAAAGCCTGTGCACAGCAACGAAGACCCAACACAGCCAAAAATTAATTAAGTAATTTTTTAAAAACATGTCTTTACCTCAGTGTAAGAATTACATTTTGGTTCTTAAGCAATAATTAGAAGGTTAGGGAAATTTTTAAACTTCAAAACCTCCTGCAAAGAAAGGAATTCTTACTTACTTATTTATTGGCTGCGTCAGGTCTTCGTTGTTGCACGCAGGCTTTCTCTAGTTGCAGCGAGCGGGGGCCACTCCTCCCTGCGGTGTGCGGGCTTCTCATTGCAGTGGTTTCTCTTGTGCGGAGCACAGGCTCTAGGCATGTGGGCCTCAGTAGTTGTGGCACGCAGGCTCAGCAGTTGTGGCTCACTAGCTCTAGAGTGCAGGATCCAGAGTTGTGACGCACGGGCTTCACTGCTCTGCGGAACGTGGGATCCTCCTGGACCAGGTCTTCAACCCATTTTCCCCGCACTGGCAGGCAGATTCCCAACCACTGTGCCACCAGGGAAGCCCAGGAATTCTTAAAAATATGATTAAAAGTGAAAAATTGGAAATAACGTCAATAATATTCATTCATTCAATCATTCAACAAATATTTATTGAGGACCTACCTTATGCTAGCCTTGCCACAGTACTTGGAACAGGACCCATCTCATGAAGCTCATATCCTAGAGAAACAGGAAAGTGGTTACATAAATTACAGTATATTCAAAGAGCTGGAATACTGTATGGTCCTATAAATGATGTGGTACAAGCATATTTATTAACTAAAATAATGTTCACAGTATAGTAGTCAAAAGTTTACAAAGATTACAGTATGCTGATTTTTATTTAATATACATAGTAATATAAAGCTAACAATTCATATTTCACTATAGGTGGGCACTTTTCTAAGTACTTCACACAAATTATTTCATTTTATCCTCTTTACAATTCTGTGCAGAGTTTGGGGTTAGTATCAGTATTAACCCCATTTTAAAGATGAGGGGATGGCAACTGAGGCACAGAGATATTAATTAGCTTTCCTAAAGTCACACAGCTTGTTAGTGAAGGAAATGGAGTTTAAACCCAGGTAGTTTGGCTCTGGAGATTCACACTTGGATCACCATGCTCTTCTGACTCATGTGTGCTTGGGCTCACACTGTGTGGGTTCAAATCCAGGCTAAGCTACTTGTCAGTCATGTGATCCTGAGCAAGTCATTTAACCTTCCTAAGCCTCAGTGTCTTCCATCCTGAAATGGAGAAAATAATAGTTGCCCTCTCACACAGTGTTAACATGTGGATTGAGTGAGAAAATCCATATTAAGTGTTTAGTACAATGCCTGGCACACACAGTGAGGACTCAATAAATATTCTTCTTCACCATCTTCTTCTTCAAATTCTGGAAGAATGTATGCCCACATATTAACAGTGGCAATTTCTGGGAAGTGTAATTACAGAACACTTAACTTTTATTCTTTTTATTTAACAGTATTTTCTACTTTTTTCATAATATATACGTACTGTGTGATTAACAAACTATTGGATATAAAGTAAAATTCATATTTCTCAATTGTAGCATCCTACAAATATAATTTCTGCAATGAGAGGAATAACAATGCTCAACTTTTATCGAGCACATTCTATGTATCAGGCATCACTGGGGGTAAAGAAAACATAAAAATGAATAAGACCCAGAGGGAGCTCCGACAGAGCTTGCAGTAGAGTAGGCAAAAAAAAAGAAAGTATAGAGGGAGAACTGTCAGGACGACAAGCGACGATCCTGAGAGAGACACAGGCATGATGCTAGAGACTGGGAACCTGCCCAAGAAGAAAGAGAAGACTTCACACTGAAGGGGATGGCAGTATGAGTCCCCAGGGCTCAGAAAACGTGTCCTCCAACTTCTCAGAGGGAAACGATAAATTAAAAGTATAGTATGATAAAATGTCAGAGGTAATGAAATCACCTGCATAGATTGTAAGCCATGAGTCACTTATGCTTTGGTTCATCTGGGACTTCAAACTTATATCTAAGGATTCTGTGTACTTCTCCCCTTGACAACCAACTCACCTCGCATCAGGCTTACAAGTGGCCTTTAGCTGAAGTCCTAAGAATGAGTAGGAACATTCCAAGCAGATAAGTGGGGCTGGGAGTGGAGGGGACTTTTCTGGACAAACTCACTGAAGGTGGGAGCAATGACAGAAAGTTGTTAGAGAAAAGGTTTGGGGACAAGGAGAAGCCTGACTCACGGGAGGTGTCTGTGCATGAGCAGGACTGGTGGGAAATGAAGTGACAGGCCTTATTTGAATTCTCAGAAAACCACAAGTGAGAGAAGGTAGGGCTTTGAAAGAGAGAAGAGTCCTGTGTTGAATTTTGCACCGATGGGAACATGAGCTGGTAGAACACAGATTATATGTTTCATTTTCATGCCCTTACCACGCCCTGAGAGACCAGTATTAATCAGAAACTCATCTTCTGATCGGAAAGAGTTGGAGGGTTTGAGCTAAGTCTAAGGGTAAAAGATTGATTACCAGGGCAGATATCAATTTTGGATGTTACTTAGATGCTGCTGCTCATAGACTCTTCTGCTTCCAATTCTTGGAGAAAATTTCTTTTAATAAAACAAAACTTTCACACTCTCTTAACAAATTAAACATAAAACCTCCAAAGTTGTCAACTGAGAAAATAATCTCAACACAGGGACAAGATTGGGAACCACATGAAAGACTTGATACAAATCGCAAAGATAAATGGGAGCACTGCCCAAAGTAAAATGTGTGAAAGTCATAAGCAGGTAATTTACACACATACACAAAGTAAAAACAGGTAATAAACAAGAAAAGACTGCTACTCTCCTCAGTAATATAAACAATGCAAAAGATACAACAATGAAGTATCATTGTTTTCTATCCAAGTAAAAAATACTTTAAAAATTTTAGGGCTTCCCTGGTGGCGCAGTGGTTGGTAGTCCGCCTGCCAATGCAGGGGACACGGGTTCGTGCCCCGGTCCGGGAAGATCCCACATACAGCGGAGCAGCTGGGCCCGTGAGCCATGGTCGCTGAGCCTGCGCGTCCACAGCCTGTGCTCCGCAACAGGAGAGGCCACAACAGTAAGAGGCCCGCATACCACAAAAAAAAAAAAAAAAAAAAAAAAAAAATTTTAACAGCCAAGAGTAATGTTAAGAGAAACTTTACAGAACAGTTTGATAATATGCATCAAAAAATATGCATACACTTTGAACAAACAGGTGGTTGCCAGAGGGGAGGGGATTGAGGGGAGAAAAGAAATAGGTGAGGGAAATTAAGAGGTACAAACTTCCAGTCGTAAAATAAATGAGTTACGGGTATGTACAGCGTGGGGAATATAGTCAATAAATATGTAGTATCTTTGTATGGTGACATACTATAACTAGACATAATGGTGATCATTTTGAAATTTGATCATTAGAAATATCAAATCACTATGTTATGTAACAGGAACTAACACAGTGTTGCAGGTCAATTATATTTCAAAAACAAACTATAGAAAAAGAGATCAGATTTGTGGTTACCAGAAATCAGGGGGTTGAGGGAGGAGGAATTGGATGAAGGCAGTCAAAAGGTACAAACTTCCAGTTATAAGATAAATAAGTACTAGGAATATAATGTACAACATGATAAATATAATTAACACTGCTTTCATATATGTTGTATATGAAAATTAAGAACAAATCCTAAGGGTTCTTATAATAAGAAAATTTTTTTTCTATTTCTTTAATTTTGTATCTGTATGAGATGAAAGATGTTCACTAAACTCACTGTGATAATAATTTCATGATGTATGTAAGTCAAATCATTGTGCTGGACACCTTAAACTTATACAATGCTGTATGTCAATCATATCTCAATAAAACTGGAAGGGGAAAAAATATGTGCATACACTGTCACCCAACATTTGCACTTCTAGGAATGTATTATAAGGAAATAGATAGGATATACACAAAAATTTATGGCAGAGATACTCACTACAAAGCTATTCAAAAAAAGAAAATTTAGAAACAGTCTAAAGGTCTAACGATCAATAATTAGTTGAATAAATTATATTATTTTTAACTTTTTATTTTAAAATAATTTTACACTTATCAAAAAGTGTTTAGCGGTACAAAGAGGTGTTTATAATAATTCTGGAACAAATTCAAACTGAACTCATAAAACCTAGGAAGGCATTTTGGTGGGTGCTTTCTGAGTAGCCAAAGGGGAGTTTGTCTGACAATTCTGAGTCTTTTGTGGGGAGGATATGGACAAAGTACACTTCTGTGCAAGCTCAGAAACCCAACAGTCATTTTGACTTTGACCAGGCTAATGTAGGACTGTAAGCTCCCATATTGCTGATGGCTTGGTTACAAAATTGCAATACTAATTCTCCATCCCCTGTGTATGGTGCTGCCTGTAGAGGACAGTTAGAAAAACCTAAATGACTAAAATAACATTCAGAGATCTTGAAAAGTACAAACCAGTGACAATCAATTCCCAGGAAAATTCTAGAACTGACTGCTACTCAGAATTTAGAAAATTTTCGTAAAGAAAAGAGCAACACCATGAGACAATGTAGGCTCACAAAAACTGAGTCCAGCCAGATTAACCTCTTTGAATTTTTTGTCAAAGGGCCCCAAGATTCATAGAACAAGAAAACATCATAGACTAAATCTAGATCTCATCCAAGTACTTTATGTCTTTTTTGATGTCTGTGACCAGCAGCAATTCTGTCCAATGACTTACTAAAGCACTTATAATTTATTAAATGCATTTATATAGATGTAGCGTTCACTACCATCTTTTTATTCCTTCCATAATGCCTGCACATAGTGGGCACTTAGTGTTTGCTGAATTGATAAATAAATGATGCTACATTTTAATTTTCTTTAGAGAGTCTGGTAAACTTTTCAGTGGAAGGTTAGTTTTTAGAGAACAGGTCCTAAAGATAAATATGAACAAATGGCTCTGATTTTCTTTAGCAGAGGAGGGACAAATAGATTTTTCCTTTCAAGGTCCTAGATGAGAACAAACCATATTTCACTGGGTCAGCCGAGGGGAGGAATCCATCTGTTGATGTTTATAAAACAAACACTTGGGGTTCCATTAGATTCTATCAGTTCACAATTATTACCCTCTGCACGCCTCTTCCCAGTCCCCAAACCTGAGTGGTGGTGACCCAGCTCACTTTCCCCAATGTCCTTGGAAGTCACTTTTTCAGGATAATGAAATGTAGCATGATTTGAGCTATAAAAAAAAAAAAAGTAAGGGAGCTGAGGGAGACACATATGATCAGCTTGGGGCTCACGAACACACAAAGAAATGTCCTGCCCTTACTTAGAAAACCAGCTGGGTGAGGTTTTCCTCATTTGCTTATGCTTTTATGGATTGAAATTAAGTATATGTTCACATTCTAGAATGTTACCATTTCAATAATTCCAACTCTGTTCCAGACATCAGAAGTCCTGATTTTCCAACTGCCTTCCTGGTGCTTAAAAAATTTGTAGGAGTTGAGCTTTAAAAAAAAAAAAAGAAAAAGAAAAGAAAGAATTCAGGTCTTTAAAGGAAACAGCTCATCTTCCCAAATGTTTAAGTTAGAACATAAATTACAGGTAACTCCCACCATAAACACAGCTGCACTCTCTCTCTCATGACATTAAAGACAAACACTCTTCCATCAGGATCTCAGGAAGAGCAGCAGAGATCTCCCTTTGTGGGGAGCAAATGAAAACAGTCCTGTTGGCATCCCCAGAATGCAGTGCGTTTGAAGATGTGGGCAAACAAACTCCTCCCTCCCATCCACTCTCTCTGGCTTTGAGAGAAGTAGGAACGTTTCCTTTAAAGAGCTTTGACATGAAAGGCAAGGCTTTCCAGCTGGAATGGGAGCCTGTGTGTCAATGACAAACACATGCACTGAATGTCAACAACACAACAGTTTGAAACATTACAGAAAGCGCCTCAGATGACTCTGTTCACTGTGGGCCTGACTGGCCGTGCTGTTGAGACATAATTATAAGGGGCCCAAAGGCACAGCTCCAGAGCTGGGCCCCATATGAGGAGAGACTGGGCTGAGCTAGGATAAAGAGGCAACAGACTAAGTAACTCATTTTTTTGATAACCTCACTGTCACTGAGATAGCCTCCAAGCATCTAAGGGCAATTAAAATTTAAATGAAGAGAAAATATTTTGTATTTATTCATTTTTTTAAAAAGATTTTTTGATGTGGTCCATTTTTTAAAGTCTTTATTGTATTTGTTACAATATTGCTTCTGTTTTATGTTTTGATTTTTTTGCCACGAGGCATGTGGTATCTTAGCTCCCCAATCAGGGATCAGACCCACACCCCCTGCACTGGAAGGCAAAGTCTTAACCACTGGACCACCAGGGAAGTCCCTTGTATTTATTTTTTAATAAAACTCTGGCTTCGATATCTCTCAGTGCAAGAGCTAGAAATAGAAAGAGGGAAGGGGAATAGAGGAAAGAGCAGGAGAAAAGAGAGGTAAAGAGTAGGCAAACCTCCTACCAAATCTTGGATTAGAACCACAGAATTGTAGATCTGGATGGAACGTTCATGATGGAACCCTGTGTTTCTTAAGTCTAGCTGTACCTCAGAATTACCAGGGGAGCTTAAGAAAAAATGAGTGAGATAAGATACGTGATAGGTACGTAGGTAGGTTGATGATAGATGGATGGATAGACAGATAAATAATGATGACAGACAGATAGGCAGTCCCCCCATTTTCCACCTTGAGATTCTGAAGGACTTGAGCTAGAGTAGAGCTAGGGCATGGATATATTTTAAGTTCCTGAGCAGAGGATTCTCTGGTAATTTCAGGGTTGATAAACACTAATTACCAAAAAAAAAGGGTGTTCATGGCTAGGATAGCAGAGATTTAAGGTGCTCTGGAATCACAGACAAGGAATCCCTAACCCGGTTTGACAGGCTAGAAGGAAGTTGTGACGTGCTGACTAAATTGAACCCTAGACAAGTTGTCAGTCAAAAACAGAGAGAGACAGAAATAAAACCATACAGGTAGATGAGGCATATGTAACATGCTAAGGAGTTTGGCAATTATCCAAAGGCAGCTGGGAGTGGTGGCAAGACTTTCAATATGGAATGTCATGAACATCTGTTGTGTTCGCCTGCCAAGGCTCCCTTCTCCCCTTCAGCTGATAACAGAACCCATTCATGGGGTTTGGGTGGAGCTGACTCTGTCCTCCAAGCCCAGTTCTACCCAAAGAAAGGCCTGCATGACTCAAGCTTCAGTGATTTGTTGACGTACAGACCCATGACTCTTCTTGGGACCTGTTCTGCCAAAACCATGTGGGAAGATGTCCTGCTTTTGCTGGGCTGTGCAGCTGGTAGAGTCTGAGTCCTGGGCTCCCAGTGGCCAACATACCCAGCATGTATATTGGAAACCCTACATCACGCTGAGCCTTTAATCAGACCCATCTTTTGGACTTCCGAATGATGTAGCCCAATAAATCCCTACATCATTTGTTTAATACAGTTTGAATTGGGTTTCACTCACTTGCAAGCAAAAAAACCTAATACAAGACCACTATTTTAGAAAAAACAAGCCAGCTGCAAGGAAGAGAATGATATACAAGTTCAGGGCTACCAGAGTCACCTAAGTGAGAAATAACAAGGGCCTGAGCTAGGTGTGGGGATGGTGAAGATGTGATGAGAGAGAGAGACAGAGACAGAGAGAGAGACCAAGTGAGAGACAAGAGGGAGGGAGGGAGAGAACTGCCTCACCACGATGTTTGGGGGTTGATTAATGGAAAGGAAACAAGATGTGATGGATTTATGCAAGTGTCCCTTTAATGCTTACTGTATATAAAATGGGCATAACACCTCATGAGGAAGGATTTAATGAGCCCGTACATATAAAAAATATGCTTCCATAGCCACTGTGTAAAAGATAACTTGAGTTATGATGGATAATATATCCATCATATTATGTTATGATGGTTATGATGGATAATATATCCATCATGTTAGTGTCTTTGGTTCTGCAGACAGTTTCCCAGTCATTTTTTATTCAAGTATTGTTTGGTGTATTTTTGAGGCATGCTGCAAAAAAAGCTAGTGAAATGGGAATTCAGCTAATGAACTTTTCAGGAAGAAATACTTTTTTCATATCTGCCAGTAAGATTATCTCTTCACATATTGTGAAAAGATATTAAAAATGATTTCATAACTTAGAGGAAAAATTTTATATTAATAATTTTTAAAATAATTGTATTAACTGAAGGTATAAAGTAATATCCAAGGATAAAAGAATCAAGCTTGATGAAAACAAATCATGCGTTTCTAGAGATTCCTGTACAACTCACTTCAAAAATATGAAGAAAAAGACCATTCTTGTCTGTCCTGAGATGAATTTACTAACAGAAAATTAATGGACACCAGTACTGAAAATTATAGAAAGAGGCCAACCTGAGGTGTGAATAGTCCATTTAAATTTTTGAGGAGTTAAGAGAAGTCTATGTCAGTGCAATGCAAGCAATGAGGCATGATTGACACAATTAGAAAGACAATGACTCAGAGAGCCCCAAGAGATCCAAGACTGTGCACCAAGGCAATAACATCAGAACTGGGGCCTGGAAAATCAAATCTTCAGTTTTAAATAACAAGTTCCTACAAGCTCAATAGGCTTACTCTGCTGTTCAAGAAAAGCGAGAAGTCACCTGAGGCTGACAGGAATAATGAAACACTGCAACACGGTACAGCAAATGTTTTCTTCAGCATAAGCCCAGACATCTCCATCGTGGTCCTTGATCATCAGCATGGAGCATTCAGGGTGATTTATGCAGGAAAATCCAGAATCTTCTCATCTATTTTGTCCCATGCATCCTCTGTTATTCAGTAAGATATTGTCAGCCACCTTCTGGATATGACTGGTAATCCCTCATAAACTGCAAGTGTGTTTACAATGTATAGATGTATTACAAACAAACAAAAACAACTCCGAGCCTTAGCTAGATCCACCAGGTTTGGGTCATGCCAACTATATTTCCACTTGGGGAAATTTTGTATTATCTCTTGACTGGTTTCATGATCTCTTTTTCATCATTACATGATATTCTAATTGTCATAGCCCTTCTATTAATTGTAGCTTCTATATGCAATGATCATGAATTAGAATCCTTCCGGGTTCATAAAAACCCTGACCCATACAGTTGTAGGACAGCTTAGCCCAACCTTCCTTCTAGGGTAGGAATCCTTCCCCCAACACTGTCAAGTGATTTCTCTGCCTTGTTTAAATACTTGCAAAGGTAGGAAACTCTCCCACCTATGCTATATTCTGATGCCTACTTTACGTTTTCCCTTCTGTAGAATAAACTCCATTGCTTCTTCCTAGGAAGCAACTATCTCGGGTACTTCTGTCATCCTCTCCCATAAGCTGCTGCATAAAGAAGTGCTCTTCGAATCTCCCCCAGCACAGAGGTCAGCTTGTTTTGTCATAGGTATAACTTTCAATATGCAGCCAGATGCCCTTAGATTGCTGAAGCTGATCCCTCAGAGTCTCCACTTCCTAAGGATCAAATGAGCCAGGGTTCTTTCCAGCTTTCTCCAGAAATTCCCCATGAACTGCTACAAAGGTTGCCTATTTTTCTCACTTCTCTCACTAGATTGAAATTTCTTCTCTCCTTACTTAGACTCAGATTCTACGAGCCAGAGTCAGTAAAGGTGTCTCTTCACTGTAGATTCTATAATTTTCACCTTAACTCATGTAGTATTCATAGAAGCACCAGTTTTTAGCCAGAGATGACTTGATAATCACCTGGTGCTTTGGTTCTTCAAACTTCTGTGGAGCCCTTTGACGTCATGTATAATTTCAGAGTTTCAGAGTTGAAGGACACTCCCTTGG
Organism: Phocoena sinus; assembly: GCF_008692025.1. Lineage (NCBI taxonomy): Eukaryota > Metazoa > Chordata > Mammalia > Artiodactyla > Phocoenidae > Phocoena > Phocoena sinus. The sequence continues at coordinate 64,974,447 of NC_045768.1, forward strand.
GGAGATCCCTCGGTAAGAATTGCTGATCCAGACCAAGCTTTACACTTGGAAGATAAGAAAGTAAGGAACATAGAAGACAAATCATTTGTCTGAGATCTTAGAGCTTAACACTGTTAAAGCTTGCATTAAACCCCAAGTTTCCTGATTCCTGGTCTGGAGCCCTTTCTACCACCTCATGTTGTTGCTTATGTTGGGTGCTAAATTATTAAAAATTGCACAGAAAGTGGGATTGCAATTCAGTAGCAAGAAAGGCCTCAGCAAATCCTATGAGGATCTCAGGTGCTGGGGTGGCCATTCATAGTTGTCCTGAGTTGAGGAGGGGGATGATAGAGGGTGAGATGGGGAACCTGAACCTTTATATTCCCACACTAACCAGCCAATAGACGTGGACTGCTCAGAACACATGTGACCTTGGGCCAGGAAGATCTCTTCAGGGCCTCCGTTGAGAGTTACCTGCCATCAACTCTCCCAGCAGGATAGTGGAATGAGTACCTTTGACCTAGAGAGGGAGGAATCTGGATAGGGCACCATCACATCCACTACAGTGGGCATGAGAACACTTGCAACCGGCCTCCTATTCCTTCTCAAATAACCTCAAATTTTTTTTTTTTTTTTTTGCGGTACGCGGGCCTCTCACTGTTGTGGCCTCTCCCGTTGCGGAGCAACAGGCTCTGGATGCGCAGGCTCAGCGGCCATGGCTCACGGGCCCAGCCGCTCTGCGGCATGTGGGATCTTCCCGGACCGGGGCACAAACCCACATCCCCTGCATCGGCAGGCGGACTCTCAACCACTGCGCCACCAGGGAAGCCCCAACCCTCAAATTTTTAAGGTAACATTTTCCTCTCTCTCTTTCTTCCTTCTTGGAAGAACTAAAATCAGCCCACAGATCATCAAGAGCAGAAAGAATGCAGCTACGATGCCCCCAAACATATCTGTGCTAGACTAAGGACTCCTAAACACTGTAATGACAATTGACCTTGACAAAATGGGGAAAGTCCTTTTCCTAAAATAGTCCCTGGGGGATCCCAAAAGTAACGGGATGAAATTGATTGAGCAATGCACCGTTTCGCTTTATAGGCTTTCCATTTGTCATACAAATTATAATGAGTACTTATTTCTTGACTTACATTTCGGCCTTCACACAGTTTGCAGCTCCTGCCATGTTTACATGCACCATCTGGAAGAGCTAATGAGCCAAGGAGCTCCAGAAATTACAACTTGCTTTGACTAAACCTGGAAGATTTTTACTGGCAATAAAATGATTTTAGTTTCTTTTCTTTCTGGATTTGCAAGGGGATTAAAACTTGAGTCTCACCGACTGTAGGGCAGAAATATGCAAAGCTAGTTTTAATGGAGTGAAGCTGAAGGCAGCTGGCATCCCTAATCAATTCAGAATAATTTAGCCATTAGAGTAATAGTCATGATAGAACGTCTCTTCTGACACCGGAAATTTTTAAATTACCTAGCCTATACGCAGAGGTCTCAGTGGGTCTCAGAGGGCAGAAAAGGAAACACTAAATGACATAGAGTCTAAGAATGTGGACTCTGCCCCCCCCCCCACACCATGGGCTTGGACCCAGCTCTGTCACTTAGTATTGGTATGACTCTAGACAAGTTACTTAACCTCCTTAGAGATCAGATGCCTTGTATATAAAGCAGGAATAATGAAAGGAACTATATGATGGGTTATTTTTAGAATTAAATGAGATAATGCAAATAAATTAAATTAAACTGTTAAGGCAAGACATTAAAGAATCACTCAGTAATTGTTGGCAGTTATTAAATATTTCCTGTCTTTAGATAGTTTACCAAACAAAAAAAGTATAATACAAATTCTTCTTTCAAAGGCAATTTAGTCTCTCTTGGTCAAATATGCCCAGTGTAGAGGGAAACTAGATATACCATGGATGGATTAAATACATCCATAATTAAGTCCAACCACTCATTTTGTTCCATGCTGAGTGTGAAGGTCTTCAGGGTTAGCCCTGATCTAGGAGGCTAAGTCCAAAGGGACTCTAGGAAATATAAATGGGTATACAGACGGGGCCAAATACTTGAAAGACATTTCACATTCTAGTCTTCAAAAAAGTTAAATTTAGAAAAGGAAAGAAGTGACTATTCTAATCACTTCTGTTGCCATAGCAAACATCTCCCCCACTGGCAAAGTGAAGGAATGAGGCAAATATTAGGTCTACCCACTAAATCCAAAAAGATGTCGTTATAGTCCAAAAAAGGCTCTTCTAAAAATAACATACTTAATTTGGCATTAATTAATGTAATTTTTATAGTTTTTATAAAATGATATTTTTATTTATGATTATAAAACAAAAAAATTGCATACTGTAGAAAATACATTAAAGTTTTGAGGAAGATAATAAAAATCACCCAAATGCTACAATTTAGAGATTAAATACTTAACATATTGATAGGTTTCCTTTCAGGTTTTTCTCCCTTATGTACAAACAGAAGGGGTTTTTTTTTTAGAATTGTGGTCATACTGTCTATTCAGTATTTGACTCTGCTTTTTTCATTTACTAATTCACGTAAACACTTTCCAGCATTTTTACCTATTTCTTGAAGACGTGACTTTTAAAACTTTGTGATAGGGCTTCCCTGGTGGTGCAGTGGTTGAGAGTTCGCCTGCCGATGCAGGGGACACAGGTTCATGCCCCGGTCTGGGAAGATCCCACATGCCGCGGAGCGGCTGGGCCCGTGAGCCATGGCCGCTGGGCCTGTGCGTCCGGAGCCTGTGCTCTGCAACGGGAGAGGCCACAACAGTGAGAGGCCCGTGTACTGAAAAAAAAAAAAAAAAAACCATGATATTTCCTTACATAGATTCCTCCTATAAATCATTAGTGTTTAATTTTTTACGCTAAAAAATGAAGCTGCAGGGCTTTCCCTGGTGGCACAGTGGTTGAGAATCCGCCTGCCAATGCAGGAGACATGGGTTCGATCCCTGGTCTGGGAAGATCCCACATGCTGCAAAGCAATTATGCCCTGTGCACTACAACTACTGAGCCTGTGTTCTAGAGCCCGTGAGCCACAACTACCAAGCTCGCTTGCTGCAACTACTGAAACCCGCGTGCCTAGAGCCCGTGCTCTGCAACAAGAGAAGCCACCGCAATGAGAAGCCCACACACAGCAACGAAGATGCAACACAGCCAAAGATAAATAAATAAAATAAATTTATTTTTTAAAAATGAAGCTGCAATAAACATTTTGCACATTAATCTCTGTCCAAATATGATTTTTTTAAAGGATGCCTAGAAGTGGAATTACTGCAAAGACTGTATTTTTAAGTCAATTATTGCCCATCAGTTGCTTTCCACAAAGATGATACCAACTTTCATTCCCACTGGCAATGTATGAGTACCCACCTTACCAAACTTTTGCCTATACCGAATTTCAAAACTTGTAAAATTGGAAGAGTATTAATACTAAATAATTGATTCTTGGCAATAAGACTATTTTAATTATCTAAATTAAATTTTGAAAGTTAATTCATGATGTTTGGATCAAAGTTAGTTATATTTGCTATTATGGTCACTCTCGTGGTTGAATTATCTGCATATTCCTTCATCTTTTGCCACCATTAGTAGTTTACGAGCCTCTAGAGGGCAGCAAAGGGTTTTATGTACCTCCCACAACAGTGTCTGTACACAGTTTATGATCAACAATGATTTGTGAAATGGAAATGATTGAGCTATCTAGCCTTTACGATGACTTCAGCCCATCTTGTGAAAGGGGGAGATACAGATTACAAAACCCAGAAATGTCTATCTCCCCATCACCACAGTCTGACTTGATCAGAGAAATATAAAACAAACTACAGAAAATCAGCCGTAGAGTGATAACACTGACACATCTTAGCTAGAAAAATAGCTTTCAAACTTCTTTTGACCATAGCTCACAATAAGAAAAACACACCATGACTCAGCACACATACATATATAGAGATAGATAGTTAAAATAAATATTGCTTCTCTTGTTAACCTGTGATGCCCACTGGTGTTTTCTACTCTATTTCAATTTTTAAAGAATGATCATCACAACTTACAAAACTATTTCACAATTATTCAGTTTGGAAAACAGTTCAGTAGAGCAAGATTAGAATTGGCTACCAGTTGCATGGCAGCCTCGCAGGCTGTCAGCTTCCATACCTTTCAGGGGTTGGGAAGACTTTTCTTGACCCTCCACTGCTCCTTCCCACATGAGCAAGTCTGTGGAAGCTGCCTCCACCCTGTGTGGTCCCACTGGTGTACCCTTGTTTCCTTAGACCACAGATCCAGGGAACAATTGGTAATCTGTACTAGTATGGTAGTCTGGTTTGTGATTCAAAGCAGTCCAATGAGAAGAAATCCTTAACTGTTAAATGCAAAACTTCAGTGATGAGCATGAATGACAACTTATAATCAATTGAAGTGATGAAAACCTTAGGAAAGAGGCATAGATTTCACGTCAAAACCTCAGATTCAGTTAATTAGTTCACTCTAGAGATCAGAGCACCTCAGAAGTATGAGATCCCAGCTTTATCAGATACCAAATGTCAGTGTCTAAAGGTTGACAAAGACCACAGCACCCTTCACTGGGTTCCAGAAGCTGCCTCTTTCTTTTTTTTTTTTTTGCTGTACATGGGCCTCTCACTGCCGTGGCCTCTCCCGTTGCGGAGCACAGGCTCCGGACGCGTAGGTTCAGCGGCCATGGCTCACGTGCCCAGCCACTCTGCGGCATGTGGAATCCCCCCGGTCCAGTCCAGGGCACGAACACGTGTCCCCTGCATCGGCAGGCGGACTCTCAACCACTGCGCCACCAGGGAAGCCCAGAAGCTGCCTCTTTCTTAAAAGCTCTAGCAAACATTCTCTGACTCTGAGATTCATAAGCAATCAACCACTCTTCTCATTTCCAGAAACTAGAGTTCCAAATTATGGCATTTCTGATGAAGACAGCAAATGAGGCAATTCTTGATAGGATAAAGGGAGAAATGGTAAACACTTATAAGGATGCAAGTTCCCCTTCACAAACACCTCAAATCTAGCTCTTTTACCACTAGATGAAGCTCTAAATTGATGCAAAAGGTGAAATCATCACTTTGCCTTTGTGTTACAGTGAATCTTCTTCTGGGGATAAAGCTTTAAGATAAATATAAAAGCCAAAAAAAAAAAAAGTTTAATATAACTACCCTAACAAAAGGCAAGAATCCAAGTAAATCCACATGTTTCCTTTTACTCATAGCTAGCTAAACAGTTATTCTGTCCCAGACACCATATTAAAAGCTTTATAAGCATTATCTAAGTCTCATAATTCTATGAGATCAATCTCACTTTCCAGATAAAGGAGATTAGACACAGTAAATGCAAATATTTTGTCATTGGAAGAGGCCATTTGTCCTCAAACACCCATTATCCTCTTCTTGTTTTAGAAACAAACATCCGAGTTTAGCCTGGCACATAGCCACGTGACTAAAGAAAACATTTCCCAACTCCTTCTGTATAGCCATTGTCTTAGCCTGGGTTGCTTTAACAAAATACCATGGACTTAAACAACAGAAATTTATTTCTCACAATTTTGGAGACTAAGAAGTCCAAGATCAGAGCCCTCTTCCTGGCTTGCAGACTGCTATCTTGTATCCTTACAGAGCAGAGAGAGAGCAAGCTCTCTGGTTTGTTTTTTTGTTTGTTTGTTTGCGGTATGCGGGCCTCTCACTGCTGTGGCCTCTCCCGTTGCGGAGCACAGGCTCCGGACGCGCAGGCTCAGCAGCCATGGCTCACGGGCCCAGCCGCTCCGCAGCATGTGGGATCTTCCTGGACCGGGGCACGAACCCATGTCCCCTGCATCGGCAGGCGGACTCTCAACCACTGTGCCACCAGGGAAGCCCTGGTCTCTTTTTTTAAGGGCACTAATTCCATCAGGAGAACCCCACCTTCATGACCTCATTTAAACCTAATTAATTCATAAGGAATTAACCTAATTAACTAATTAATGGGAGTTAACCTAATTAACTCCCATTGGGAGTTAGGGCTCAACATACGAATTTTGGATGGATATAAACATAAAACAACAGCCATGCAATTAAATCCTGGGCAACAAGCTCTGAGTTAAAGTGATGTGTAATTTCTAGGTTGTTCCATTAAAAGGGACATGCCCTCCCACTTTTCTTCCCTTCCCACTGGCCAGGATGCAGATTTGGCAACAGGAGCTGGTTCAACCATCTTGAACCACAAAACAGAAGCTGTATACTGAAGATGGCAGAACAACAAGAAACCAGATACCATGAAGTTGTCACATCAACTCTAAAGCATGTACTGTGTTATGTGAGAGAGATAGAAGCTTCTCTCCTACTGAAGCCACTGTACTCTGTGCTTTGCTACAACAGCTGAATCCGTGTTTTAACTAATTCATTATCCAGGTCACATCCTCAATACATAACACAGCCTGCTATTTGAACCCAAATCTGTGTGAATTCAGTTTCTTACCATGCAGTAGTGCCTGCAAAAACCAAAAGAGGAAAGTATACCAAAAGGAGGTCAAGCTGGCATCCAAAGAAAGTGACAAATGCAAACTAATTTTAGCTCTTTGATGCCTGCAGCAAGCCTGTACCACTTCACATTGGAAGGTCAGGCCTCCGGATCTTGAAAGGAAACACCAATAAACAGCTGGAAGGAAGGCCGGCCTTCCATCAGCCTCGACTATGCAAGCGCAAGTCTGACAGTTGCAGATAAGGGCTGGATTCAGGTTTGCTGTAGAAAGCAGCCATCATAAACAATCCATGGAGATAACACCGTGTCAGTGACACTTCCCAGCTGAAGTCCCATGTGGCAGCACCAAAGTGCTTTGGTTGTGGCCACCTCTCACCCCACTCACCAAGAGTGTTTCTAACAGCCAATCCCAGTAGCACCCTGGAGCCTGAAACTGAAGAGTTGTCCGTCCAAAATCTATGCTTTGAAAGAATCAGGGCTGGCCTGTCTCAAGGACATAACAAAGCAAGCCACCCTCCTCCTCAGCAGGAAAGCCTTGCTTTCCATCACAAAGCTGATTTGGGGACAGTCATTTGATTTGGCCAAAACAAACGAAAACCAAATCATCTGCTTTCAGACCTGAAAGATTTTCAAATCCAGCAACCAGGCACTCTTCCCATTTTTTTACATCAATGCCTCTACCTGTGCCCTCATCCCCTCCCCACCACCTTGTAACCTGGAAACCCTGTGAGAAATCACTTTTATATAAATATGGGGATTTTGAAGAAATGGTATGAATTTCTTTTGTTTCTCTGAACCTGAAGGAATCACTAAAATCAGATGGACCCAAATGTCAGAACTTGGGGCCACATCTCACAGTCAAACAACAAGGCTTCCAAACCAAATCAGCCCAGCTGTTTGTCCCTGTGGAAGAATGTAGGCCAAGGATGGTTTCCAGCCTGCCTGTGGGCAGAAGCAGAAATCCAACACCCCAGAGAAAGACACAATTCCCTGTAAACAAAGAAGGGAAGAACTGTTTATTGCAGCCACTGAAGTCTTTTAATATCAGGCTCCAAGTATGTCAAGCACACCAAACAAATTTAGCTTCACCACCTGTTCCGGAAAAGAAACGCCCATGCCAAAATCCCCCCAAAAGCGCATAGATATTCTCAGTGTGGATTAGTTGGGAGTCTTTTCAAATATGTTCTATATTAGAGTTTGTAAACTGGGCACTTGACGTACACCACATGGCTGCCGTGTAAGACACGTGAAGTTTTTGCTTTGAGCCTAAAAAATCAAACTCCTTTACCCCACAGTTTTTAGACAACCTTTGACAAAATGGTAAGAAGTCCTAAAAAAGCGCCAACAAACCTACCCTGGGTGTGACTCTGAGTTGGGGTCATGGGGAATAAAAAAAAGGGGCCTATGTTCTTACTGGAGGGAAAAGACACAAACCTGAAAAATTCCACTGTTCAAGAGATGCTCCAGGAGAGTGTGGTTAATTGTCCAAAAGGTGGGCTAGATGGCAATTGATAAAACAGAGATGTGTAAATATGTCAGTGCCAAGAGGTATAAAATGCCACACTATGGGCAGGGAACAGGAAAAGTAACACCTCTGTTAAACCATTAATAAAATTGTCCAACTGGAAGAAAATATTTGCAGGCGATGTAACCAATAAGGGCTTAATTTCCAAAATATGCAAACAGCTCATATAACTCAGTAACAAAAAATGAAACAACCCAATCAAAAAATGGGCAGAAAAATTGAAACCAAAATAAAGTGCTACTTCTCACCCACTAGGGTGGCTATAATCAAAAGGACCAATAATAAGTGTTCATGAGGATGTGGAAAAATTGGAATTCTCATATATTGCTGGTGAGAATGTAAAATGGTACAGCCACTTTAGGAAACACTTTGGAAGTTTCTCAAAAATTAAACATGGAGCTACCATACGACCCACGAGTTCCATTCCTATGTACAATCATCCTTCTATATTCACGGGGGATTGGTTCCAGGACCCCTGCTGATACCAAACTCCTCAGATGTTCAAGTTGCTTTTATAAAAAGGTGTAGTATTTCCATATAACCTATGCATACCCCCTTGTATACTTTCTTTTGTTGTTGTCCTTATTGTTGCGGTACACGGGTCTCTCACTGTTGCGGAGCACAGGCTCCAGACGCGCAGGCTCAGCGGCCATGGCTCACGGGCCCAGCCGCTCCGCAGCATGTGGGATCTTCCCAGACCGGGGCACGAACCCGTGTCCCCTGCATCGGCAGGCGGACTCTCAACCACTGCGCCACCAGGGAAGCCCCCCGCCTTGTATACTTTAAATCATCTCTAGATTACTTATAATACCCAGTACAATGTGTTATATAAATAGTTCTGGTGTGCTGCAAATTCAAGTTTTTCTTTTTGGAACTTTCTGGAATTAAAAAATATTTTTGATCCATGGTTGCTTGAATCCACAGGTATGGATCCCATGGATATGGAGAGCCAACTGTATATATTCAAAAGAAATAAAAACATGTCCACACAAAACCTTGTACATGAATGTTTGTAGCAGCATTATTCATAAGATCCCCAAAGCAGAAACAGCCCAATGTCCATCAATTGATGAATGGGTAAACAAAATGTAGTATATCCATTAAAATGGAATATTATTCAGCAATAAAAAAAATGAAGTATGGATTCTACAACAACATTCAACAGTATATCATACTGTTGAAGTATGCTACAACATAGATGAACCTTGAAAACATTATTCTAAGCAACAGAATACTGTCACAAAAGACCATATATTATTATGATTCCATTTGCATGAAGTATTCAAAATAGGCAAATCCACTGAAACAGAACGTAGGTTAGTGTTTACTAGAGGTTGAGGGGGAGTGACTGCTAATGGGTTTGGGGTTTCTTTTTTGGAGTAATGAAAATATTCTCACATTAGATATCGGTGATGGTTGCACAACTGTGAATATACTAAACTTCACTGAACAGTACTCTTTAAAGGGATGAATTTTATGCAAGGTGAATTATATCTCAATTAAGCTGATATATGTCATAATATCATATGTATGTGTACACACACACAGTTGAAGATATGAGGTGGAGGTAGCCTGTGTTTGAGTATGCAACAATAATTGAAACTAATTTATTAGTTACTAATAAATTTCTTCTATTTAAAAAAACAAAAAATGGGCAGAAGACCTAAACAGACATTTCCCCAAAGAAGACATGCAGATGGCCAACAGGCACATGAAAAGACACTCAACATCACTAATTATCAGAAAAATGCAAATCAAAACTACGAGGTATCACCTCACCCTGGTCAGAATGGCCATCATCAAAAACTCTACAAATAATAAATGCTGCAGAGGGTGTGGAGAAAAGAGAACCCTCCTACACTGTTGGTGGGACTATAAGTTGATGCAGCCACTACAGAGAAGAGAATGCAGCTTCCTTAAAAAACTTAAAATAGAGCTACCATAAGATCCAGCATCCCACTCCTGGGAATAACTGGAGAAAACTCTAATTCAAAAAGATACACAACCCCAATGTACATAGCAGCACTAGTTACAATAGCCAAGACATGGAAGCAACCTAAATGTCCATCGACAGATGAATGGATAAAGAATATGTGGTACGTGCATACAATGGAATATTACTCAGCCATAAAGAAGGAAATAATGGCATTTGCAGCAACATGGATGGACATAGAGATTATCATACTAAGTGAAGTAACTCAGAGAAAGCAAATATATCACCTACATGTGGAATCAAAAATACGATATTTTGAATTTATTTAAAAACAGAAGCAGATGCACATAGAAAAGAAACTTACGGTTACCAAAGGGAAAATGGGGTGGGGGGGAGGGATAAATTAGGAGTTTGGGATTAACAGATACATACTAATTTATATAAAATAGAAAAACAAGGTCCTACTGTAGAGCACAGGGAACTATATTCAATATCTTAAACTATAATGGAAAAGAATATGAAAGAGAATATATATATATTTAACTGAGTCACTTTGCTATACACCACAACATTGTAAATCAACTATACTTCAATTTTAAAAGTAAACAAATAAAATAAACGGTCCAAAAAAAAAAGCGCAAACATAAAAATATAGTTCCACTCAACATTTACTTCAGAACAGCTTCTCATCTACGGGTTCTGACTGATTGAGATAATGTCTTAAGTGTTTAGGAAAATGCCAGGCACCTGCTGAACTTTCAACACACTTGTTTTAAATTGATGTATAATTGATTTACAATATTATATTGGTTTCAGGTTAATGTGGTTTTTGTTGAGAGGAAACTGTGCTCCCACGTACTTGTTCCAATCACAGACCTGCTGAACTTGGAAGCCTTCCTTGGCCACCACTCCCCTCCCCAAGCAGTGTTAGGAACTACCCTGCTGGTGTCCCCACTGCAGAGTCTTACACACACAGAGCTCCTCCTATGATTCAGGAGTAATTTAAAGGTAAGGCACATAGACTCTTCATCTGTGCATCTAATGTCCAATTTGAAGCATGTCTGATAAACAAGTGAGCCCTAAGTGCTAGAAGGAAAGAAGGCAGGAAAGCAGACCTGTGGAAGCATCTGAGCCCCAATCTCATCAGCCTATGGACACACCCGAGGTCTCACCAACACCAACATAATTGTCCCTTGGTATCAATGGGGGAAATGGTCCCAGGACCCCCTCAGATACCAAACTCTGCTGGATGCTCAAGTCCCTTATATAAAATGGCATAATATTTGCATATCAACTACACACATCCTCCTGTATACCCCAAATCATCTCTAGATTACTTAGAATACCTCCTACAATGTAAATGCCACGTAAATAGTTGCCGGCACCTGGCAAACTCAAGTTTTGCTTTTTGGAACTTTCTAGAGTTTTTTTTCCTCTAATATTTTCCATCCCCAGTTGCTTGAATCCTCGGATGCTGAGCCCGCAGATATGAGGACGAGAGAGGGAGGGCCTACCGTACCTCAGCCTGGAGGGCAATACGCCTACTAGCAGCGCCGCTGGGGCATAATCTAATTCCTTGCAAAGTTCCTTGGAAGTCTTTCTGCAGTTCTCCAGACAGCATCTCCCGTGTGCTCGCAAGTCAGTTCTGACTACCACTTCTCTTTCTCCTCGGTCAATCTAAGGCCACGCCTTCCCCCGTGACAGCTCAGCTGTACCACTGTATTGGGAACAGCCCCCTCCGCTCAGGTTCTCCAATATGGCTGCATGGAAACAGCTAATCTCTGAAGCACTGTAAAGGCCAAGGTGGGCTCCCTCTCCACCACATGGTCATGAATTGGGGCTGAGATGGGGGCAGGCTAAAGGGTCGGGTGAAACGGGTTTTTCAGGTAACACACAGCGTCCATTTCTCAGCTTTCTCTCTAGGGTGCCCGCGGGAAGTCAGAGTACCAGAGCTGGGATGGGTATAAGGGCCAGCTCCAAAGCCCCAAGCTGCTTGCCAAGTCTGAACTGGGGGGTCAGTCCCCTTCATCCTCCACAAAAAACTCTCTCTGAGTGGCCCTCCCTCCGGGGATTTTTATTGATTAGGCCCTGGAGACACATTGCTCACAGCCTATCAGCTGTTCAATCAATAGCCTGTGAAAATGTTGAGACCTAACACAGACCCAAAGAAAGTATTTGTTTGTCCCAAAATATTTTTTAAACCATGCAAAAATTTAACATGAATATTCAACTAAAATGTTTACCAAATATAACATTACATCAACTCAAATACTATTTCCACATGAAGACATTTATCATAGAATATAGGTAAGTTTTCACTTATTAGAATGATATGGGATAGGTTCTCCAAAAGTAAGAGCTCTGACACACTACTATATATAAAGTAGATAACTAATAAGAACCTACTGTATAGCATGGGGAACTCTACTCAATACTCTATAATGGCCTATACGGGAAAAGAATCTAAAAGGAGTGGATATATGTATATGTATAACTGGTTCACTTTGCTGTACACCCAAAACTAACACAGCATTGTAAATCAACTATACTCCAGTTAAACTTTTTTTTTTAAAGTAAGAGCTCTGAGAGCCTCTGAAGGTCAAAACTGTCTATCTGAAGGTCAAAATAGGCATCCCTCCCTGCCATCTGATTCCTCTGACCATCTCCAGCGTCCTCAGTCTAGCAGAATTGTCTAAAAAGACTGAAACTCAATTGTAGGTACACGTCAACCCTTTTAAATAGGAAAAAAATTTGTGACAGAAATATCTGAATATACACAAAAGAATACACAAGCAGAAGAGGCTTCCTCACTTTGATAAATAATTGAAGGTGATATTTTTTTTTTGCGGTACACGGGCCTCTCACTTCTGCGGCCCCTCCCGCCGCAGAGCACAGGCTCCGGACGTGCAGGCTCAGAGGCCATGGCTCACAGGCACAGCCGCTCCGCGGCATGTGGGATCATTCCCGGACCGGGGCACGAACCCGTGTCCCCTGCATCGGTAGGCGGACTCCCAACCACTGCACCACCAGGGAAGCCCCTGAAGGTGATCTTTGATGGCACCGGCGCCTTTACTGAGACTTCAGCAACCACACGGAATAAGCTTCACAACCCTGTTCCTCTTGAAGAAAAAAATAAGTTTTTTAAGTGGATTTCCTTTCAAGGTGGGCTGGCAATTCAGCAGACACAGGCAAGTAAAACTCTTACAGAGCAAAGATCATTTTTATTTTAATCCATGTATACGAAACAAAGTGAAGTTCTTCAAAAATTTTTTTTTCCTTCGCATCATTCTCATTGAAAAAGTTAAAAATTGTTGTCCCTCTTTCTGCTGAGAAAGAACTGTAAGCACGTGGAAGCCAATGAAGAACTCTGCAACTTGTGAAATGGATTGTTAGTTAAACAATTTCATCCGTCTTTGTTCTTCATGTACAGTCATACCTGGGCGGCTCCTTCCTCTCCGTGAGGCAAAATCCAGCCGCTTCCACCTAGAACCCAATCAAAGCAACCTTTCCTAGCTGACCTCAACTGTGAGTGTTCCCCAAGAAATTCTCCTCTGCCATGGATCTCATCTTCTTATTTTCTTCACCCTCATTCAACCCATTCCCACAAACCCTTTTCCTCACCTGATAAGCCCAACCGCTCCTGCTGGGGCACAGGTAAAGGTCCAGTCCCCTCACACACGCTTTCATTCTCACTAAACCCTAACAACCTGCCCTTCTCCAAAATGCTGTAACAGAGCTTTACCCCACAATTTCATCCCTAAATTTATGCTCTTTCATATTATCTAAAAATTATTTCTATTTTATGTCTTATTTCACTAATAAGATTCCCAGCTTCCCCAAAGGAAAGAATTGTGACTCATGCAACTTTTCTCTCCACCACAGTGTGAAGCACCTAGTAAACATTAAGTGCCTATTACCTTAATTTGCTTTGAAATGTTAGATCTAATGTGAGAACTGTCATTTCGGCTCTTTGTATGTTCACCAAATGGAATTTCATAACCTCATATGGAGAAATGTAGGTGGGTGAGGTTGTGACACGACAGTATAGCGGTATCTTTTCATCATAGTCAGTTTGACACATTTGCTTTAAAATAAACTATCACTGCCATTTTGACCAGTTCACTGACTGGAACCACAGAGAACTATACCAATTTATGGGCTGATATACAAGTATATCTTTGTGTTTTCCAATGAGCAAACATTGAGTTTTCCTTTTTGTTCTCCATGTCAATATTGACGAACATACTCCTAGCATTCAGTTCAGTGTACTACGAAAACAGAAAGGAAGCATTTTAAAATTTATCATTCGTGAAATTAAAGGTAACAAGGTAGGAAAAAATGTATCATTTTAGCAGTTTTACCATACCTTTGTAGGAATGGAATAGTCTCTGAGAAACTTTAGTGAGCACTTGCAGTGTTGAGACAGTAAGGATCTAGCTGTCAGAGAAGACCTCTAAACTGCTCTGAGGAAACAGAAAAGGATTTTCTTTGTTGTTCTAGAATGAGTGGGGGGAGGAGAGGAGAGAAAGAAAGGAAAAGAGAGCAGAACCAGGAGAATACCTCGGGATAAAGCCCTTTCCCCCTTTTCCATATGGAGCGAGCCAAAAGATGACCCAAGAGGAGGGACCCAAAAGGATTTTGGAGAATTTATTATAGACTTTTAATGTGAAATATGACCCCAAGTCCATATGTCATCCATATCTTCTACCCAACTATTCAATTAATTCTCTGCAGAACTCGATCTTTACAAAACTCAATCTCTCCACAACTCAATCTTTTCTCAACTCAATCTCTACCAAGATCAGATTCTTTTCAACTCAGTCTCCACTCAGTTAATACCCGAATCAGCTCAAACTCAACCTAATTCAAACTCTACTCAAGTAAATCTCTTCAGCTGAGTTCCCTAAACTAAACTGAATTCTGTGTGCTGTGTATGAGGGTAGCTTTTGGAATCTGAAGCGACCTGCATTTCACATCTAGGCTGTTTCAGCGTAGGTCACAAAAAACACAAATGCACTTGTCAGAGGAGATGATCAGGTTGTGAGTTCCTTCTGAATTTCCAGAAATCTTGCTGAGGATGGATTTCTACAGATTCTGGTTTTGAGGCATTCAAGTAAGCTTATTAGACATAAAAGGAGAAAGGGCTCCCAGTTGATGTGAGAGTTACACATATTTCTTAAGTCTTTGAATATGCATATGTAGACCACATGAAAGTAGGAAAAATCCTTTAGAACTGCTCAAGTCCAAGGTGATGTTTAATGTTGTCTATATTTCTGGGAAAATCATTTCTAGCTAAGAAGGAACTCTTTACACCAAAAGAAATAGAGATCACCTGTGCAAAATCTGTTATCACCATGCAATACCATGGTGCAACATGGGAAGAACAAAGAACTCAGAACCCAGAGGCAGAGCCCTGAAGTTACCCAGAATGCACAGGTTGGAGAGCAAGACTATGACACTGAGCAAACAGAAAAATAAGTCATTATCAGGTAGTCAGTGAAAGCACTGTACAAAGCACATTGTGGATAGCAAACCTCCTTAGAAAGCCCATTCATGAAGTATTTATTATTTAAAAGGCTTTTAAAGGGTACATCTGGCACAAAAGGGTGGAATGAAGAACAGCAATTATCTACCACCTTTTGAAATGCCACTAAAATAAATTAAAATAATTAAAAATGCATATTGCATAAGGACAAAGAAAAAACAGGGAGGAGACAACTGCCAATGAATGACATCAACAAATTTTCAAAGATGGAAAGCAGATAGGGGAGTACTAACAACTCTAGCAAAGGGAAGTAATCCAGTCTAAAAGACAGAGAAAAATTATTTTTTAAAAAACAAACAAAGCCAAATCACCTGCAATACCATGGAAAGGCTCATGAGTAGATGCACCAGGAATCAGAAAGTAAGAGGAGGCCTAGGAATGAAGACCTGTATCCAACAGTAGGAAGTGATCAAATGCTAAGGGCTCTTTCCCTTCCCTCAGTTCCTTGCAGCCAGGCCACTGGCCTTCTCCCCATTGCTTAGGAGACTGGAAATTTACCCTTTGGAAAAAATGGGCCAGGAACACTCAAAAATATTAGGTAGTGGGGAGTTGACCTGAAGCATGGAGCTCAAAATAGGGGATTAAGGAAAGCCTTCACAGTAAATATTGGGTCTACAACTCCTTACCCTTCTGCTGGGAACCATATACCCTATAGGAAAGATATCAACATGTTCCAGTTTCAAGAAATTGAACAGCATGAGAGGGGGGAAACTCTACAGGTATTAATATTGAATGTCTTAATGAAAAAGTCAGATCACAGCCTAAAGACCACATACTCCACCACCAACTTCCAATTTGCTTTCAAGTGATTATTGTTTTAATGAGAAGATAGATAAAGATCCCCAAATATTTGAGCAAAATTGGTCACCTTATACTACCTTATTATAAGCTGCAGTAATATTCACATAGGATAGACATACAAAACAACAAAACAGAAACAGATTTTTGACAAACCTCATTTAATGACAAGGTTATTCTCTAAGGAAAGAAGAGTCTTATCAACAAACAGTACTGGAACAATAGGATACTCATATGGGAAAAACATTAACTTCATGCTACACACAAAATTAACTCATAAAGGCTAAAACCATAAAACTTCTAGAAGAAAATATAGAAAAAAATTCCCACCACCTTGGAGTATGCAAAATTTTTTCTTACACGAAACATAAAAAATACCCACTTTAAAAGAAAAGAAATTGATAATTTACATTTAAAGTTTTAATTTTTAAATTTTTTCTTTTTAAAAGACAGATTTAAAAACGAAAAGGTCAGCCACAGTTTGGGAGAAAATATACAAAGGATTTGTATCCAGAAAAGAACTCTTACTCCTCAATTGTAGGAAAAACAACCCAATTTTTTAAAAATAGCAAAATACTTTAATAGATAATTTACCAAAAAAAGATAAACAAATGACAAATAAGCATATGAAAATAGCTTCAATATCATTAGTCATAAAGAATTGCAAATTAAAATCTCTGAGATACCACTACATACCCACTAGAGTGGCTAAATTTTTTAAAAATAACAATAGCAAAGGCTGACAAGAATATACAGCAACTGGAACTCTTCTGTATTGCTGCTGAGGTTATAAAATGGCACAACGGCTTGGCAGGTAACCATACACTTCTTAAAGTTAATCATACAGTTACCAAAGGACCCAGCAATTGCTTCCTAAGTACTTCTTCAAGATAAATAAAAACATATATTTATACAAAAATATGCGTGTGAATTTTATTATAGCTCTGTTCATTATAGTTCCAAGCTGGAATACCTCTATTACCTGAATGCCCATGGATAAATGGATAAATAAAGGTGGCATGTCTATATAGACTATTCAGCAATAAAAAGGAATAGATACAACATGGATAAATTTTCAAAACTTTATGCAGAAGAAAAGAAGTTAGACATAGAAGACTATGTAACATATGAGTCCACTTATATGAAATTCAACTATAGGCAAAATCCAGGGCTTCCCTCGTGGTGTAGTGGTTAAGAATCCACCTGCCAGTGTAGGGGACATGGCTTCGAGCCCTGGTCCGGGAAGATCCCACATGTCACAGGGCAACTAAGCCAATGCGCCACAACTACTGAGCCTGCACTCTAGAGCCCGTGAGATGCAACTACTGAGCCTGCGCTATAGAGCTCACGAGCCACAATTGCTGAAGCCCGTGCAGCACCTATAGTCTGTGCTCCACAACAGGAGAAACCACTGCGAGAAGTCCGCGCACCGCGACAAACAGTAGCCCCCGCTCACCACAACTAGAGAAAGCCCATGCGCAGCAACGAAGACCCAACGCAGCCAAAAATAAATAATTTTTAAAAAACATTAATCCATAGTGACAAAGAAAATCAGTGGAAAGAGGGGGGCAGATTGACTCAAAGAAGTATGAAGGAATTTGGGGGGGGTGATGAAAATGTTATAAATCTGGATTATAGTGATGGTTACCCAGGTGTATACATTTGTCAAAACTCATCAAACTATAAAATTTACAATAAATACATTTTATTGTATGGAAGTTATACCTTAGTAAAGTTGATTTTTTTTAAGAAATCTCTTGACATCATCTTCTCCTGCAACAAACCTATTTCCTTTCTCCAATTCTTAGCAGCCCATTTCAAGTCAGCCTTAAGATCACACCACACCACCAAAACTCTTCTTATTAGATCACTGATGACTTCAAGTTTCCTAACTTGATTGTCAGTTTTATACAGTTTCTCATGTCCTTCTTTTTGGTATGCTTAGAGTCACCCTTCTTTCTTTCTTGGTTCTCTTCCTAACTCACTACCCGTTTCTCATTTGTCTATTTTACTGGTTTCTTCTCGTCTTTCCAACATCTACTTGGAATTTCCCCATGCTCAGTAATCCTCTGTTCTTTCTTTACATTCATTTGCTAGGTGATCCCAATTCAGCCCCTGGCTTTAAATATTACATGTAAATATTACATGTAAATATTTTGGGATGATTCTCAAAGCTGTATCATTATCCCAGACCTCTGGAGAGCTCTTCCTGAACTCCAGATTCACATACCAGCTGCTACTTGCCATTCTACATGAATGTCTAAGAGGTATCTCAAACTCAGAATGCCTGTGGTAGGTTGAATAAGGACCTGTAAAGATATCCAGGTCCTAATTCCTGACACTAGTAAATGCTACCGTGTATGGAAAAAGGAACCTTGAAGATGTTCAAGATCTCGAGATGGGGAGATTATCCTGGATTATCCAAATTGGCCCTAAATGTGATCACAGATATCATTATAAGAGGGAAGTAGAGGAAGACTTCACTACAAAAGAAGAAGGAATGAGATATTCACCCATGATGACTGAAGATGCCAGGCTGCTGGCTTTGAAGATGGAAGAAAAAGCTACAAGCCAAGGAATGCAAGGACTGCCATTCTAGTTGCTGGACAAGTCAAGGAAACAGAATCTCCCTTAGAGCCTCTGGAGAAAGTGTGTGCAGCCCTGCCCACACCTTGATTGCAGCCCAAGAAAACTGATCTCGGACTTCTGACCTCCAGAACCCTAAGAAAGCTGTGTTGTTTTAAGCCACTAAATTTGTGATAATGTGTTACAGCAACAATAGGAAACTAACACAACCCCCTAAAGTGAACTCCCAATCCCTCTCCTCCAAATCCTCATACATACATATTCTTATTCTCAGTAAGTAGCTCAGACCAAAACAATCTGGGATATACATGCTATGAGAGCAGGGACTCTGTTTTATGCACTACTACATCTCTAAGCAAAAATAACGCCAAACGCATAGTAGATACTCATGCGGAAACAGATTATAAGATCAATATAAAACTATCCTCGGGACTTCCCTGGTGGCGCAGTGGTTAATAATCCGCCTGCCAATGCGGGGAACACAGGTTCGAGCCCTGGTCCAGGAAGATCCCACATGCCGCAGAGCAACTAAGCCCATGCGCCACAACTACTGAGCCTGTGCTCTAGAGCCCACGAGCCACAACTACTGAGCCCGCGCACCTAGAGGCCACTCTCGCAACAAGAGAAGCCACCGCAATGGGAAGCCCACACACCACAACGAAGAGTTGCTCACCACAACTAGAGAAAGCCCGTGCGCAGCAACGAAGACCCAATGCACAGGGAGATCAACTTGGTGCTTTGTGACCACCTAGAGGGGTGGGATAGGGAGGGTGGGAGGGAGGGAGACGCAAGAGGGAAGAGATATGGGAACATGTATATGTATAACAGATTCACTTAGTTATAAAGCAGAAACTAACACACCATTGTAAAGCAATTATACTCCAATAAACATGTAAAAAAAAAAACCAATGCAGCCAAAAATAAATTAATCAATTAATTAATTTTTAAAAAACTATCCTAAGGTTAAAGGTAGATAGTACATCCATGAAACAGGAATGAAAAATACAGTATTAAAAATCAAAGCAAAGACCTCTTTGAAATAGAAAATATCTTGGCTGAAATTTTTTAAAATTCGATAAATAAGAGTTGGAAAAGTAGAATGAAAAAGCCGAGGATAATAGTATAGAAGAAAATTAGTATTGACTCTTACTTCTAGCCAAAATTAGAATTGAGATCCCTGATCCAATTAACAGAAGTTCCAGACAGAGAGAACAGAAAAAGAAATGCTAAAGAAATAAAATTAAAGAATTTTCCAAAACTGAAGGACATGGGTCTTCGTGCCGGAAAAAACCCACAAGTGCACATAAAGTGAATTATAAAAAACCAACATAAAAGCACATTACCGGCTTGTGCAGAGGCGTCGGGAGCCAGCGCGGCAAGGACCATGTTGCTTCCGAACATCCTGCTCACTGGTACACCAGGGGTTGGAAAAACCACACTAGGCAAAGAACTTGCATCAAGATCAGGACTGAAATACGTTAATGTGGGTGATTCAGCAAGAAGGGCAGTTATATGATGGCTATGATGAAGAGTATGATTGTCCCATTTTAGATGAAGACAGAGTAGCTGATGAGTTAGAAAACCAAATGAGTGAAGGTGGAGTTATTGTTGATTACCATGGTTGTGATTTCTTCCCTGAATGCTGGTTTCATATAGTATTTGTGCTGAAAACAGATAACAGTGTTTTGTACAACAGACTTGAAACTAGGGGTTATAATCAGAAGAAACTAAAAGACAATATTCAATGTGAAATTTTTCAAGTTCTTTATGAAGAAGCCTTGGGATCCTACAAGGAAGAAATAGTGCATCAGTTGCCGAGCAATGAACCAGAAGATCTAGAGGATAATATCAATCAGATATTGAAATGGATAGAGCAGTGGGTCAAAGATCATCGCTCTTGACTTAACAAGAATGCCACTTTACAATCACTCTTGATACCTCTCTGCTGACATCATATAAATTGTTCAATTATCAGTATCAGTACAACTTTCTTATTGAAATTGTGCTGTTGGACTCATAGGTGGATAGTATAAAGGTTTATGTTTAGTTTTTTTTCTCCATGAGAAAGCTAAACAATCTCAAGTATAATGAATAGTAGTATTAAGGATTGAGAGTTAAAACTGTAATTGTTTAATGCTTCAGTTGCTAAAGAATAAATCTGATCAAATGGTTGGATATCTTTTATTACAGAAGAAACTGAAGATGATCTCTTAAAATAAAACTTAGACTAAAAAAAAAAAAAGCACATTACCATGAAATTTTAGAATACCAAAGATAAAAAGAAAATTCTAAGGAATTACATAGATTTAACAACAACAATAATAATCCATTTACAAAGAAAATGGGAATTGGAATAGCATCTGATTTCTTAACAGATTAATAAAATTAGATTATCTTCCTAAGGGAATAGAGCTTTTTTCACCAAAGGAAAATAGCATGTAAATATGTGAGGTGATGGATGTGTTAATTAACTCAGTGGGGGGAAATCCAATCACAACATATACATATCAACTCATCACTTTGTACACTTTAAATATCTTACAATTTTATTTGTCAATTATACCTCAATAAAGCTAGAGGAAAAAAAAAATGACTAGGTTATCAAAGACAGTAAACAAGGCCTTCAAAATTCTGGCAGATGGGGACAGAATTTTAAACCAAGCCAAATTATTAATTAATCAAGGTGTGGGATAGAATAAAGACATTTTCAGACTGCCCAAGAACTCAAAAAAATCAAGGGATGGAAAAGGCAAGGGATCTGGAAAACGGGGTCCTAAAACCAGAGAAGTCTCACAATAATTCCTGTGTTGCTGGCCCACAACAAAAACACAGAGCAAATTCTCCAGGGCTGAGGAGGAATCAGAGGTCTGGGGAGGAATCAGAGGTCTGGGGAAAATGGGGTGGTGGGTGGGAAGAGGGAATGGGACCCATAGATTTTTCTTTTTGCAAAACTGGTTTGAGTGTTTTAAAAAATGTTGATAGGTGTTTGACAAGTCTGTTGAAGCATTTGGAAAACAAAGTATCAATGCATACACAGAAAACTAAGGCAATGAAAAAATAAGGCAATTATTAACATCAGGATTAAAAAGTCATACATGAAAGGAAATGCAATCATCAAACATTACTTGCTTCTGCACTGGACAACTGATATAGTCATAATAATGCAAACACTGAGCATTAATTTAACCCAAAATCTAGACATAACTAGATTATGAGGAAGGAGACAGGAGCAGAACAAGCAGTGGGGATGGAGGAAAAAGAAAGAGTTAAAACTTCATCCACTATAAGAGAATAATGTCTAAAATTGATTTAAAAATATACATCAGTATGAGCATATTAATTGGAAATATTATAATAAATACTAAAGGCAACAGCTAAAAGAGTTTAATGTGACCACTTTCAAAGAGGCTGGGACAGAGTGTGAGAGGAAGGGAAGAGGGGAGAGCTTTTTCTTTATAAGTTTTTAGTCCTATTTCATTATGTTTATATATGCACATGGATTATTTTGATACAATAATGCTGAAGTCAAAACTAATCAAACTAAATCAAGGGCTCTGAGTGAGTATAGATATAAAGAATTTCCCACAGATGGTCATAAGAGCTGTGACACAAAAGAGTGACACCCCTCAGTCACCTAAAGCAAGCTGGAACCACCAGAATAAGGACAGCCAGAGAAAAAGGAACACAGACATGACAGAGACCACTTTCTCAACACATCTGATTCAGAGTTTTTATCAATCCCTTTGTGAGAAGGAAATTGGAAAGGACATATATTGTTTTTCATTTTTTTGCACATCAGGTTTTTATGGCCTCTTCCACAGTGTAGGTACAATTATTCTCAACAAACGTGCTCATCACCCTCAGCAAGTCCTGAGGTCAAGGCCCCGTCACATATGTCACAGATAGAAATCTGCACTGGCTGGAACCAAGGGGCAAGTTGAAGGAAAGAGTTCCTCTGAGAGAATGCTAATATGAACTGACTCTTTGTTTTAACTATTCAAACACCACACGCACGCACGCAAGCACGCACGCACGCCCCACAGTGTGTTCTTGGGAGGAAATTTTTTAAACTATTCTCTTCTGGCTTCATTTACTCAGCATTTGCTGTTCCTCTCTCCCTCCCTTCTCTTTTTGGTTGATGCACAACTTTTTAATTGGACATTCACTTCCATCTTAACTAGAACAATGAAGTGTAAATTGCCTTGTTTGAGCTGAGTAAAAGGCACAGAACGCTCTAGTCCGTAGCATGACTTGGAGCAACAAATTATGATGATGCCAAAACTCACTACAAAAGCAATTAACCACACCAGAAAACTGCTCTAATTTAAAGGATCTTGCTGCATTGGAACTTCTGAATGGGAAGGCCACATATGTTACTGCTATCTAGCTACATCTTCATAAACATATTTTCCTTTTGCTTTTTAATTTTCACAAACATATTTTCATTGCTGAAACAGCCTCACTGCCTTGAGGGTCTGTCATCTAATAGTCCCTAAAATAAACTTTGACTTTGAAAAAAACAACATGTTGCAAAACAATGCACAGTTACTCTTTAAAAAAATCAAATTATGCTCAAAGAGTTGCTTGTGTAACCCAGAAGCAGTGGGGATTCAGGAATTAAATGATAAACCCAGTGTGGGAGCCCAGCAAACCCTAGCTAGAAAGAAAATAGGGCGATACAAAGCTCTCATGAGGTAAATGCCATCTGAACAGCACAAGACTGCAAAAGACAATGCACAGAACTAACAACTCAGGGCCCATGGCAGGACCCCAGAACAGACCTTACCCTGTTACCACAGGCTCTGAAATAAGACCAAAAGAGGAGGTTTTAAATGCTTTAAGTCACTGAATCATCATTAAAATAAATATATGGCCTTCCACAATTTCTCTGAAGAGCACAATGCATATTTAGAAGTACACATTTCAGTTCACTTACTAAAATTCAGTTTTATTTCCTTATAATGCACTTGTTTTGTACATGTACATGAAGATAGTTGGAGGGAAAGATGACACTAGGGATTGGATGATCCAAGGAAAACTTCCCACTGGAAGTAAAATTCACACTGGTGAACCAAAGTTCTGGAGGAACACAACAAGAAAAAGGGAGTGCACTTATTTTCCAAGTAAGATGCCTTAGTAACTAGCAACAAATAAGGTATGAATGCAGAGGAGGAGTCGTCTTAAGTAAGTGCAATGCCTGTGTCATTATTCCAGAAATGTCTAGGTACCGAATGTACCAGTGTTATGTACCAACTTCTCCACTGTTTAAAGCAACCAACTCTCAAGTTTTCTTGTTAAAGAGAAAACGAATTCTGAACAATATGTCCAGTTTTTTCATGTCTTTGTTTTCAATTAGCAGTCTACCCTTGTGTTTTTTAAAACATTCTCTCCTTCTCACTGTTTTTAATGATAAACATCCCTATACAAAATCTCGGCAGCAGCCCCATCTTGGGAAAATTAAAATTCCATACCAAAATTGAAAAACAGAATCATGATTTTTCCCTAAATCCTTGAAAAAAACGTGATAAAGGAGAGCTTTGTTTTGATATCTTCTGATCTTCTAAGCTCCTGAGGTCTGGAAAATGGAATCACTTAAATAACAACTCAGATTGTTTCCCCTTACAAAACAGAATAATAGTGGGAACATTTTTGTGACTCCAAGGAAACAAATGTTTCTAATTAGTGAACAAGATCAGCAGAGGTAGCAGCTCCCGGCATCTGTGCCTCTCATGAGGGATACTGTCCTGTCAAGCAAAGCAACAAAATTGCCTGAATTCTGTTTGTGAAGGTTGCCACCTACCGAAGAACATGCAGTATTACATCTGGCTTCAAGGGAGAAATAATGGGGAACAAGGAAAAAGCAGTTGGTGATCCTGTAACCGGGTGAGACTCCTATGCAAAAGAAGGAAAGAGGGGGGCATGGCAGTGACTTGGCAGGCTACAGCTGTGGGTACAGGATGGGTCAATCTGGAAGGCTAGTGTGGGGTAGGTGCTTACTGGACCTGCAAAGGGTCATGCATGGGAGTGAGGGGTGTATGTAAAGTAGAAGGAATAGTTTGGGGACAGAAAGATGACAAAAGCTATGACAGGACAGGGTCCAGGGAGGAGATAAGCCTAGCTGTGGCAGAGTGTTTGCACTGGGAACTTGCAGGAAATGAGATTCAATACCAAAGGTCTTGGATTGATGCCTTGAGACTTTTCCCCAAAGGCAGAAAGAAACCCCTGAAGTTTTATCAAGGCCTCAGCAAATGACACTCAATTAAGAACTTTATGGATGCAACTGTCATGTCTGCCTCTGCCACCGCAGGCTCCCCCCGGCATCCATACCCCTCCCTCCCCCCAGCCTGAGTGAGCCAGAGCCCCTGAATCAGCTGCTCCTTTAACCCCGTCCTGTCTGAGCAAAGAACAGACGCCCTCAGGCGACCTACATGCAGAGGTGGGGCCAAATCCAAAGCTGAACCCCAGGAGCTGTGCGAACAAACAATAGAAAGGGAAATCTCTCCCAGCAGCCTCAGGAGCAGCGGATTAAATCTCCACAGTCAACTTGATGCACCCTGCATCTGTGGAATACATGAATAGACAACGAATCATCCCAAATTGAGGAGGTGGACTTTGGGAGCAACGATATATATTTTTTTCCCCTTTTTTTCTTTTGGTGAGTGCGTATGTGTATGTTTCTGTGTGTCATTTTGTCTGTATAGCTTTGCTTTTACCATTTGTCCTAGGGTTCGGTCTGTCGGGGTTTTTTGTGTGTTTGTTTTTTTATTTTTTAGTACAGTTTTTAGCACGTGTTATCATTGGTGGACTTTTTTTTTTTTTTTTTGGTTTGGTTGCTCTCTTCTTTCTTTTTTAATATTACTTTAAAAAAATTTTAAATAACTATTCTTATATTTTATTTTAATAACTTTATTTTGTTCTTCTTTCTTTCTTTCTTTCTTTTCTCCCTTTTATTCTGATTTGTGTGTATGACAGGCTTTTGGTGCTCCAGCCAAGCATCATGGCTGTGCCTCTGAGGTGGGAGAGCCAAATTCAGGGCACTGCTCCACAAGAGACCTCCCAGCTCCACGTAATATCAAACGGCAAAAATCTCCCAGAGATCTCCATCTCAACGCCAAGACCCAGCTCCACTCAACGACCAGCAACCTACAGTGCTGGACACCCTATGCCAAACAACTAGCAAGACAGGAACACTCATTAGCAGAGAGGCTGCCTAAAATCATAAAAAGGCCACAGACACCCCAAAACACACCACCAGACGTGGACCTGCCCACCAAAAAGACAAGATCCAGCCTCATCCACCAGAACACAGGCACTAGTCCCCTCCACCAGGAAGCCTACACAACCCACTGAATCAACCTTAGCCACTGGGGACAGACACCAAAAACAATGGGAACTATGAACCTGCAGCCTGCGAAAAGGAGACCCCAAACACAGTAAGTTAAGCAAAACGAGAAGACAGAGAAACTCACAGCAGATAAAGGACCAAGGTAAAAACTCACCAGACCTAACAAATGAAGAGGAAATAGGCAATCTACATGAAAAAGAATTCATCATAATGATAGTAAAGATATCCAAATTCGTGGAAATAGCATGGAGAAAATACAAGAAACGTCTAACAAGGACCTAGAAGAACTAAAGAGCAAACAGTGATGAACAACACAAAAAATGAAATTAAAAATACTCTAGCAGGGATCAATAGCAGAATAACTAAGGCAGAAGAACAGGTAAGTGACCTGGAAGATAAAATAATGGAAATAACTACTACAGAGCACAATAAAGAAAAAAGAATGAAAAGAATTGAAGACAGTCTCAGAAACCTCTGGGACAACATTAAATGCACCAACATTCGAACTATAGGGGTCCCAGAAGAGGAAGAGAAAAAGAAAGAGACTCAGAAAATATTTGAAGAGATTATAGTTGAAAACTTCCCTAATATGGGAAAGGAAATAGTTAATCAAATCCAAGAAGCACAGAGAGTCCCATACAGGATAAATCCAAGGAGAAACATGCCAAGACACATATTAATCAAACTATCAAAAATTAAATACAAAAAAAAATATTAAAAGCATCAAGGGAAAAACAAAAAATAACACACAAGGGAATCCCAATAAGGTTAACAGGTGATCTTTCAGCAGAAACTCTGCAAGTCAGAAGGGAGTGGCAGGACATATTTAAAGGGATGAAAGAGAAAAAGCTACAACCAAGATTACTCTACCCAGCAAGGATCTAATTCAGATTCGACAGAGAAATTAAAACCTTTACAGACAAGCAAAAGCTAAGAGAATTCAGCGCCACCAAACCAGCTTTACAACAAATGCTAAAGGGACTTCTCTAGGCAGGAAACACAAGAGAAGGAAAAGACCTACAATACCAAACACAAAACAATTAAGAAAATGGTAATAGGAACACACACATCGATAATTACCTTAAATATAACTGGATTAAATGCTCCAACCAAAAGACATAGAAGGCTGAATGGATACAAAATCAAGACCCATATATATGCTGTCTACAAAAGACCCACTTCAGACCTAGGGACACATACAGACTGAAAGTGAGGGGTTGGAAAAAGATATTCCATGCAAATGGAAATCAAAAGAAAGCTGGAGTAGCAATACTCATATCATACAAAATAGACTTTAAAACAAGGACCATTACAAGAGACAAAGAAGGACACTCCATAATGATCAAGGGATCAATCCAATAAGAAGATATAACAATTGTAAATATTTATGCACCCAACATAGAAGCACCTCAATACATAAGGCAAATACTAACAGCCATAAAAGGGGAAATCGAGAGTAACACATTCATAGTAGGGGACTTCAACACCTCACTTTCACCAATGGACAGATCATCCAAAATGAAAATAAATAAGGAAACACAAGCTTCAAATGATACATTAAACAAGATGGACTTAATTGATATTTATAGGACATTCCATCCCAAAACAACAGAATACACATTCTTCTCAAGTGCTCATGGAACATTCTCCAGGAAAGATCATATACTGGGTCACAAATCAAGCCTTGGTAAATTTAAGAAAATTGAAATCATATCAAGTATCTTTTCCAACCACAATGCTATGAGACTAGATATCAATTACAGGAAAAAATCTGTAAAAAATACAAACACATGGAGGCTAAATAATACACTACTTAATAACCAAGAGATCACTGAAGAAATCAAAAAGGAAACAAAAAAATACCTAGAAACAAATGACACTGAAAACACGACAACACAAAACCTATGGGATGCAGCAAAAGCAGTTCTAAGAGGGAAATTTATAGCAATACAATCCTACCTTAAGAAACGAGAAAAATCTCTAATAAACAACCTAACCTTACACCTAAAGCAATTAGAGAAAGAAGAACAAAAAAAAAAAAACCCAAAGTTAGCAGAAGGAAAGAAATCATAAAGGTCAGATCAAAAATAAATGAGGGCTTCCCTGGTGGCGCAGTGGTTGAGAGTCTGCCTGCCGATGCAGGGGACACAGGTTCGTGCCCCGGTCCAGGAAGATCCCACATGCCGCAGAGCAGCTGGGCCCATGAGCCATGGCCACTAAGCCTACACGTCCGGCCGGAGCTTGTGCTCCGCAATGGGAGCAGCCACAGCAGTGAGAGGCCCGCGTACAGCAAAAAAAATAAAATAAAAAAATAAATAAATGAAAAAGAAATGAAGGAAACGATAGCAAAGATCAATAAAACTAAAACCTGGTTCCTTGAGGAAATAAACAAAATTGATAAACCATTAGATAGACTCATCAAGAAAAACACGGAGAAGACTCAAATCAATAGAATTAGAAATGAAAAAGGAGAAGTAACAACAGACACTGCGGAAATACAAAAGATCATGAGAGATTACTACAAGCAACTTTATGCCAATAAAATGGACAACCTGGAAGAAATGGACAAATTCTTAGAAATGCACAACCTTCCGAGACTGAACCAGGAAGAAATAAAAAATATAAACAGACCCATCACAGGCACTGAAATTGAAACTGTGATTAAAAATCTTCCAACAAACAAAAGCCCAGGACCAGATGGCTTCACAGGTGAATTCTATCAAACATTTAGAAAAGAGCTAACACCTATCCTTCTCAAACACTTCCAAAATATAGCAGAGGGAGGAACACTCCCAAACTCATTCTATGTGGCCACCATCACCCTGATACCAAAACTAGACAAAGATGTCACAAAGAAAGAAAACTACAGGCCAATATCATTGATGAACATAGATGCAAAAATCCTCAACAAAATACTAGCAAACAATCCAACAGCACATTAAAAGGATCATACACCATGATCAAGTGGGGTTTATGCCAGGAATGCAAAGATTCTTCAATACACGCAAATCAAACAATGTGATAAATCATACTAACAAACTGAAGGAGGAAAACCATATGATCATCTCAATAGATGCAAAGAAAGCTTTTGACAAAATTCAACACCCATTTATGATAACAACCCTCCATAAAGTAGGTATAGAGGGAACTTTCCTCAACATAATAAAGGACATATATGACAAACCCACAGCCAACATTGTTCTCAATGGTGAAAAACTGAAACCATTTCCACTAAGATAAGGAACAAGACAAGGTTGCCCACTCTCACCACTATTATTCAACATAGTTTTGGAAGTTTTAGCCACAGCAATCAGAGGAGAAAAAGAAATAAAAGGAATCCAAATTGGAAACAAAGAAGTAAAGCTGTCACTGTTTGCAGATGACATGATACTATATATATAGGATCCTAAAGATGCTACCAGAAAACTACTAGAGCTAATCAATGAATTTGGTAAAATACCAGGGTACAAAATTCATGCACAGAAATCTCTTGCATTCCTATATATTAATGATGAAAAATCTGAAAGTGAAATTAAGAAAACACTCCCACTTACCACTGCAAGAAAAAGAATAAAATATCTAGGAATAAACCTACCTAAGTAGAAAAAAGACCTGCATGCAGAAAACTATAAGACACTGATGAAAGAAATTAAAGATGAAAAAAAAAAGAAATTAAAGATGATACAAACAGATGGAGAGATATACCATGTTCTTGGATTGGAAGAATCAACATTGTGAAAATGACTATACTACCCAAAGCAATCTACAGATTCAATGCAATCCCTATCAAACTACCACTGGCATTTTTCACAGAACTAGAAAAAAATTTTCACAATTTGTATGGAAACAAAAAAGACCCCGAATAGTCATAGCAATCTTTAAAAAGAAAAACAGAGCTGGAGGAATCAGGCTCCCTGACTTCAGACTGTACTGCAAAGCTACAGTAATCAAGACAGTATGGTACTGGCACAAAAACAGAAATATAGATCAATGGAACAGGATAGAAAGCCCAGAGATAAACCCACGCACATATGGTCACCTTATTTTTGATAAAGGAGGCAAAAATATACAGTGGAGAAGAGACAGCCTCTTCAGTAAGTGGTACTGGGAAAACTGGAGAGCTACATGTAAGAGAATGAAATTAGAACACTCCCTAACACCATACACAAAAATAAACTCAAAATGGATTAAAGACCTTAATGTCAGGCCAGACACTATCAAACTCTTAGAGGAAAACATAGGCAGACCACTCTATGACATAAATCACAGCAAGATCCTTTTTGACCCACCTCCTCGAGAAATGGAAATAAAAACAAAAATAAATAAATGGGACCTAATGAAACTTAAAAGCTTTTGCACAGCGAAGGAAACCATAAACAAGACCAAAAGACAACCCTCAGAATGGGAGAAAATATTTGTAAATGAAGCAACTGACAAAGGATTAATCTCCAAAATTTACAAGCAGCTCACACAGCTCAATATCAAAAAAACAACCCAATCCAAAAATGGGCAGAAGACCTAAATAGACATTTCTCCAGAGAAGATATACAGATTGCCAACAAACACATGAAAGAATGCTCAACATCATTAATCATTAGAGAAATGCAAATCAAAACTACAATGAGATATCATCTCATACTGGTTAGAATGGCCATCACAAAAAATCTACAAATAATAAATGGTGGAGAGGGTGTTGAGAAAAGGGTGCACTGTTGGTGGGAATGTAAATTGATACAGCCACTATGGAGAACAGTATGGAGGTTCCTTAAAAAAACTAAAAATAGAACTACCATACGACCCAGCAATCCCACTACTGAGCATATACCCTGAGAAAACCGTAATTCAAAAAGAGTCATGTACCAAAATGTTCGTTGCAGCTCTATTTACAATAGCCAGGACATGGAAGCAACCTAAGTGTCCATCAACAGATGAATGGATAAAGAAGATGTGGCACATATATACAATGGAGTATTACTCAGCCATAAAAAGAAATGAAATTGACTCATTTGTAGTGAGGTGGATGGACCTAGAGACTGTCATACAGAGTGAAGTCAGAAAGAGAAAAACAAATAACCGTATGCTAACACATATATATGGAATCTAAAAAAAAAAAAGAAAAATGGTCATGAAGAACCTAGGGGCAAGTCAGGAATAAAGACACTGCCAAACGTAAAATAGATAGCTAGTGGGAAGCAGCCGAATAGCAGAGGGAGATCAGCTCGGTGCTTTGTGACCACCGGGAGTGGTGGGATAGGGATGGTGGGAGGGAGGGAGACGCAAGAGGGAAGAGATATGGGGACATGTGTATATGTATAACTGATTCACTTTGTTATAAAGCAGAAACTAACACACCATTGTAAAGCAATTATATTCCAATAAAGATGTTAAAAAAGTAAAAAAAGAACTTTATGGAAATTATTTCACAATATGTACTTATATGAAATCATCATGCGGTACCACTTAAATTTACACAACATTCTCTGTTAATTATACCTCAATAAAGCTGGTGAAAATTAAAAATAAGCAAAATGAACAACAAATTAAAAATTTAAAACAACTAATGGATTAGGGGAACAGTTCAATTAGAAATCACTGCACAAATGGTAAACCTCTTGACTCTTTGAAAATTGTCTCAGAGGAAACTATTCAAATTAAAGATTGACATAGTGATCTGAAAGGTAAAATAATGATCCTAACACCATCCTGGGCCACCATTCTCAACCAGTATAACAAAAGCTATGGCACCTGTGGCTATCTGAAAGATCCATCAGTACTGGAGCCCCAACCCTGCCTTCCAAGACATTGAAGCCCCGATTCTGCCCACACATGCACCTCTCTCTCCCCCCATAAAACAATCCTCCCACATTTCTACTTCATTCATTTATTCTAAATGTATTAATTGAGCACCAACTGTGTTATTGGCATTAGCATTAGGGGAGAAAGGCAAAAAGACATAAATGGTCTCTTCCCTCATTGTACTTACCATCTAGGCAAGGAAGGAGATGTTAATTAAACTACACAAATACTAGTATAAAAGTGATGAGTACTATAAATTCAAGGCTGTGAGAGCCTAGGTAGGGATAACTGAGCTAGTCTAAGGGTAGAGGGAGGTATGTAAGGAGATTCTTACCGAGGAAACAAAATTTGACCATTACAGTAGTCCCCTCTTACCCATGGGAGTTATGTTCCAAGACCCCCAGGGAATGCCTGAAACCCAGGATAGTACCAAACCCACATATACCTTGATTTTTTCCTATACACACATACCTATCATAAAGTTTAATTAATAAATTAGACACAGTAAGAGATTAACAATCACTAATAAAAAAATAGAACAATTATAACAATATACTGCAATAAAAGTTATGTGAATGTGGTCTCTCTTTCAGAATATCTTATTGTATGAATTTAATGCCTTTTCCATCTTAACTAAGCACTTATCATGCACTGTGGCTACAACTTTTGCAGTTTGACGCGTGACAGCAAAACTAGCATGGATTTCTTTTTCCGTCACAATTTCACAAATAAAAGACTCATTCTTACCGTAGATCTTAGCAACCTCAGCATGAAATTTTTTTAATTTCCTCTTAAAATCGAGAAGTTTCAACTTTCACTTAACGAAAGCACTCTACTGTTTCTCTTTGGCACATCCTAATTGCCAGCATCACTACTCTTGCACTTTGGGGCCATCAGTAAACAAAATAAGGACTACTTGAACATAAGCACTGTGATACGTGATACCACGACAGTGCTTCTGATAATAGAGGCAGCTACTAAGTGATTAAAGGGCAGGATGGGCTGGACAAAGGGATGATTCACATCTTGGGCGGGAAGGAGCAGGACAGGGTGAGACTTCATCACGCTACTCAGAATGGCATGCAATTTAAAACTCATGAATTGTTTATTTCAGGAGTTTTCCATTTAATATTTTTGGACCACGGTGGACTGCAGGTAACTGAAACTGAGGACAAGGGGAAACTTCTGTATGCATTAAGGCTGCAGTAGAGTGTCCTTTAGTGGCACTGCCGCCACAAGGGGGCAGGCAGGAGCACAGGGTTTGGCGACCTCAGGTCTGGGTCCACATTTTAACAGCTCTGTTTCTCTGAACAAGTCACTTTAATTCTTAGTCTCAGTTTGCTCGCATGTAGAATAGGGAAAGCAGTAGGAATTAAATGACAAAGTACACATAAAGGGCTTAGCACAATAACTAGAACATAGTAGACCTGCAATAAATGTTAGCTGGTATGATTTTTGATGTTATTAATCCCCTCTGCTTTTATGTGGGGCAGGGACAATGAAGAAGGAGAGGAAAACAGATATGCATTTAAAGACTGGCATTACTGTATGCTATTTATATGTGAGATATTATTGAACATTATGATTCTAGATCGATCATAGGACCCAGAAGCAAATAAAACTAATAATGCTACTAGAACTCTCTCTTAGCTACCTTGCTGGAAATTGAACCATTAATTTAACAGCATTTCTGTGGGAAAAAGTGTTCCCATCCAAACTGAGTTAACAAAAAACTCCTTTTGAACACAAAGCATTTATAAACTGGTGACAGTCAATTATTTCACACAGAAGAATTTTAGAAGTCAGACCAATGTTTTACATATGACGAAAAGCAGCTGAAACATGGAGTAATGCCTTTTTTTTTTTTTTTTTGGAGTAATGCCTTTTGATGGCTGTTAGCTATTTGACCTAGAAAGGACCATAGCGATATCATGATGCTCACCCTCATCACACCTGGGAAACAGTCATGGAAAGGACATGACTTACCCGGTGATGGGTAAATGCACTCAGGACTAAAGCCCCTTAATCAGTATCCTTCCTACAACCCATTAAAGTGCTGCCCCTAGATAAATGGGACATTTTTTTTCTCCTCTATGCCTTTTATTATGTTCACAGGACCAGCCCATGCTGTGAAGAAACAAAAACAAGGAATCTGGAGAGTTTCTGATGACTCAGCCCTTTTGAATAATTGGGAAATTTAGGCAGATATCTGGAATGATTTTTTTAAATAAACTTAAGTGACTATTCTACATAAAATGAATTCTGGGGCTTCCCTGGTGGCGCAGTGGTTGAGAATCTGCCTGCTAATGCAGGGGACACGGGTTCGAGCCCTGGTCTGGGAGGATCCCACATGCCGCGGAGCAACTAGGCCCGTGAGCCACAACTACTGAGCCTGCGCGTCTGAAGCCTGTGCTCCACAACAAGAGAGGCCGCGATCGTGAGAGGCCCGTGCACCATGATGAAGAGTGGCCCCCGCTTGCCACAACTAGAGAAAGCCCTGGCACAGAAACGAAGATCCAACACAGCAAAAATAAATAAAATAAATTAATAAACTCCTACCCCCAACATCTTCTTTAAAAAAAAAAAAAGAATTCTGGGGTATTAAAATGTTTTAACTCTGTTCAGAATGATTTACAATCATGTGAGGAAAAACTTGGGCATATAAAGAGATGATTGGAGGAAATTCTATTAAAAATGTATAAAAACTGGTTGGTGTCCTGTTTTAAATATTCTCTCTTTTTTTCAAACGTTCTTTGATGGGTGTATAAGTTTAAAATAAAGAGGAAAAAAATGTTTCCACATGGGGCCACAAAAAGGCATAAAGCAGACCAAAAACATGAAACTTCTCATATTTGGGGGGAAAAGGTATTCACTTCCCACAACTCTTAATAATTCCTCTTTATACTCAGGCACCATGGAAATGCCAGAGAAACTAGGGTAAATATTTTTATTTTTTAATTTTATTGCCTGGAAACAGTCCAATTCACTAAAAATCAATTCCCAGAAAACTATTTTAGTAAATTGCCAAATTGACTTAGGGCAAATTGGTTTTCAGGAAAAAAAAAAAGATCTAAAGCTGCACTGCCCAATTGTTGGATGAAATAACACATAATTTATGTTATAAATAGTGGTGCTGGCAGTGAGCAGACACAACCTCCATCTCCCTGCTTCTCCTGAGTTTAACTGCTTATTATTTACCTGAAAAGTGTTGTGATTTCTAATGCCATTTCAATAAAATGTTTAAACTCACAAGGGTGCCAAAGAAAGTGGCTCCTTTTCTTGTTTTAATACTGAAACAGTCCAAAGGATTGGATTCTCAAATCAGACTCAACAGAACCAGAGATCTTACTCCCTAGTAGGCTTTACAGAACAGAGAGGGAGAGCTCCAGGTCCTCCAACTTGGCTTCCCAGGTCCTTTCCTACCTTACTTGGCAATATTGAACTTGTGCAATACTCCCTTTCACAAAAGAAAGCTATTTCTGTCCTAAAACATCTCCTTTTCATAGTCCTGTAGTCATATAGCTGTTGGTTCACAAACCAGCCCCCAGGGCTTCTCTGGTGGCGCAGTGGTTGAGAGTCCGCCTGCCGATGCAGGGGACACAGGTTCGTGCCCCGGTCCAGGAAGATCCCGTATGCCGCGGAGCGGCTGGGCCCGTGAGCCATGGCCGCCGAGCCTGCGCGTCCGGAGCCTGTGCTCCGCAACGGGAGAGGCCACAGCAGTGATGAGGCCCGCGTACCGCAAAAAAAACAAACAAACAAAAAACCGGCCCCCACACATGGGGAGCAAGAAGAGGCCAAAGAAAGAGGTAGATCACTCCAGACTGGTAGCTGGCAGGTTTAAAAGCAAGGGATCTTACTTGCGGGGCTTGTTTTGAGTGGCCAAAAGACAAGGAGATCTCCACATCCACCCACCAGAATGTTAGAAGTTATATAGAGGTCTTACCTGGGTTCAGTCACGTATTCAGTCCAGATGGACTGAACACCACCTTACTCTCTCAAGGCTGCATCTTTGAACCGGCTCTGGCTGTGGAAATGGTGGGTGGAATGTATATTTCATGGACAGGGGAGGGGATAAGAAGCCTCTGTTTGCCTGGGTCCAACTCTCCGGTCAAACAGCGGTCACGTCCTCTCAATGACCTCCCCCAACAATAGCTTATGTGACATTTTCAAGAGAGCCACGCCCCAGAAATTCATAGATTCCTGGCCTGTTTACCATGATCAGTTCTAGACAGACCAGGCCCCTCCTGCTATGCGGAAAACACTCCTCAATTGAGGATTCTTCCACCAGTGAACACCATTAGTGTGTTTGCTAAGACGTCTGTCATTAATCTGTTCATTAGGAGATTTACTTTTTTTTCCAGCAAGTCTCTCAGTGAAAGGGAGAGAATGAATTGCAGGCCTGGTGCTGTCTCTTTCCTTCCCATCCACCAAGAGAAAAATTATTCTTTTTTACTTGCTTCTTTCATTAAAAGCTTTTTTCTCATTTCAAAAAAAAAAAAGTTTGAGGCAAAAATTATTGATAAGCAAAATAAGAATATTTAAATCAACGTAATTCCTCATCCAGAGGTTAACATTAATAGGTGCCTGTATATTTTTCCATCTCTTTAATAAATGCATAGTATTAATGAAATGACTGCAGGCTAATGGTCCTTGAAACACATAAATTATAAACAAGAAGGGGAAATAAATTTCTAGAATGGCAGTATGAGGAGTTCCACAGACCTCCCAGCAAAACAACCATAACTAGTAAAAATTATATTTTTTAATTGCTTAAGTCTCTAGAAATTTTCCTAAGGGCAAACAGCCCTGAGAGAACCCTTAGAAAAATATTTGTTCAAGAAAATCTATTAAATCTCAGTAAGAACAACAAGAATTGGTGGCATTTCCCCCACCCCCAGCTCATGATGGAAGCACCAATCCAGGCTGGCACAGCCAAGAACATGGGCCCCACTTTCCCCAGCTCTCAGTCTGGAGCTACAGTATCTCCCCAGGAGGACCAGGTTGCAGAAGCTCTATTCCAGACAAGAAGAGCTGTGAGGTTCAGGGCTACCTTCCATCACCCTCAACTCATAGGGCAGAAGCTCTATTCCAGGCATGATAGGATAAGAATAATGGGGCCAAACCCCCTTGATCCCAGCTTACTTGTGGGCAGAGATTCCATGCCAGGAGAACAAGGTGAAAAGCCCACAGGCTAGGCTACTCCCCAACTCAGCATACTACTTGTCAAGCAAGAGTGTCATTCTGAGAGAAGTGGACCAATGTCCCTGCCCCAAGCTCTGGAGAAGTGGCATAAATGTTCTGACCAAGGGGAGAGGAAAGCCATAACAACAGAGAGCTTTGAATCCCTCAAAGGAATGATTTTATCTGGAACAGTATGTGAGGAAGTTTAAGCCTAAGGGCACTGTTGAAAACAGTGGAGATTTTGGTGGTAAGCAATTAAGAGGAGGCTGGTAGCTTTATAAGACTGAGAAGCTAAATTGTAGACCAATGGAGGCTTAACAGGGAGAACTTGTGGGGAAGACAGCTAAGAACAGCCCTCCTGGGGTCAAAGCAAAACTCAAAGACTGGTCTCAAAGACTTTTACTCCTGCAAAAGGCCTGAATTTAATTAGATAGGACTGTAGAGCAATTTATGTCCCAGCATATTGTTAAAAGCAATAGAGCAAACAGCTGGAAATTAGTAGAGCCTAAAAGCTGGGTGTGATACCACCAGAGGTGAACAGCCTGATAGAGCAATCAGGGGAAAGACAATAAAAGCCAGCTCTGCTAAAGACACTGTCATCCCAGGGGGGAATGTGGGCATGCCTGAGGCCTTACCTTCTGAGGTCTAACATAAGAGGTTTTACCTTGAGGCAGGACGGGTGGTACTTCCAGCCAAGTCACTGAACAAATACAAAAGAGATCACACATGAAAGTAATTTCAATGCTCAGGGGAAAAAAGCCGGGGGCGGGCAAAAAGTAAATAAAGAAGGTTAAATAATAACAAACACTATGATTACAGGTAAAGGGTTAAATGTCCTTCTCTATGAAAACTGGCCCTTCAGTTAACATTTCAGCTCTGTCTTCTGGAGAACTGATAAAGGTAGTAAGGAGTCTGACTCCATGGGGAAAATAGAACACTGGGATGCAGGCACCTCTTATTTCTCTTATTTATTACTATCAGAGTAAGTAAACAAAGACTGTATTATTATTCTCAGTTTGGCTTGTTGTCTTAAATTGACCACCTAAACACTTGATCGCTCAACAAGTAGATGTTAACTATGACACTGTCAGTCCATTCAAGCTGATAATAACAAAGATACCATGGGCTGAGCAGTTTATAAACAGTAGAAATTTGTTTCTCATAGTCCTAAAGGCTGTGAAGTCCAAGATCAAGGCTTTGGCAGATTCAATGTTCGGCGAAACTACCATCCTAATCTACCATCTTTTCACTGTAACCTCATATGGAGGAAGAGGCAAGAAGCTTTCTCAGCCTTCTTTTATAGGAGCACAAATTCCATGCTTGAGGGCTCTGTCTTCATGACCCAATCACTTTCCAAAGGCTCCATGTCCTAATGCTATCAACCTGGGGGCTATGATTTCAACATATGAATTGGGGTTGGGGGGAGACATGAATATGAAGTCTATAGCACCAAGCAAACATTGCTTAATGATTAAGATGATCTTTGGTAAATTGCATTTGAATTGGGAGAGACTATAAATGCGGTCTAAATACCTATCAGACAGGTAGCTGTGGATCTCCCTGAGTGTGGTGACTCTTATAACTGGATTGTCCTTTGGAGACCCAGGAAGCTCACTGAGTTGTTATAAGAAATATTTAGCTACCGTGAGGTCTGAGGCTTCCAAGCCATGGCAGCTCTTGACCTGCCTGGTGTGTTTCTCCCATCCTTGCAGCAGAGAGGTACTACTGCAAAGACTCCCACTGAAAAAGAATGCCTGATGCTGCTGCCCTGCAGATGAGCTGTGTCCTGCTGTGACACCCTCCACAGCAACCCGGTCCAGATGTATGCTCTGATAGTCTTGAGTTTTAATGTCCGACTGACTCTAACAAGACACCCTGGTGGACACTGCAGACACACAAACACACGTCTTTCTATTACTTTACAAAAAGCAAATCATACCACAAAGCCTGCTTGGAAACCCATTTTTATCACTTAAAAAAATATGATGGCCATCTTTCTGGTATTAAATACTCTATATTATTTGCAATAACTGCATAATATCCATTGAATGAACATACCATAACTAAACCTGGTGTTGGACATAAAGGTTTTTTCCAGTTTGTTGCTATTTCAAACCTCATTTTAAGAAATATGTGTGATATTAAATAGTTTAATCTATTCATGATTATTCCAAGGATATATTCCTAAAAATAAGAAAGTCCTCTTTATTTTGCCTGGATTCAGGCTAGTTTTGATATTTCTACAAAGACCTTCTATGACTATTGCATTGAGATGAGTGCTTTCTCAGCTCCTCAGTTCACTAGGTAAAAGCATTATCCATACCCATTTTTCTATTATCTAGTACTATATTTGTAATATTAAGTAGGTAGTAAATATTATTTTCCAGAAATTTTCCACAGAATAAAACCACTTAAGGCAAATATACTGCTTAACAGCTTTATAAATCTAACAGTCATGTTTTTTTGGTCAGAGTTAAGGAGTAGAATGAGTTTATGGTCTATACATTTCTTTTTTCTTCCCAGTGAAATTGGAACAGGGAGAGAGGTTTCTTTGGTTCCTGAAGCATGTTTATAAACCTCTTCTAAAATTGGAAGTAATTTATGACTGAATGTTCTGTACAAAACAGCTGTGTATCCATCTGGCCCTGGTGCTTTATTACCTGATATGTCTTATAGGGCACTTTTTAAACATTTCTTTTCATCCACAGAGCTTATTTAATTTCCCTTTGCGTCTGGCCTGAATAATTCCGAAACTCTATTTCATCCTTGTGGCAAACACACAAAATAAATCCCATAATCCCACATGCTATCTTCCAGGGGTCATATTTATAAGGTCCATAAATCAAGGAGAGGCTTTGAAAAGGATTTTTCTTAAATTCTATTTAGAATTTGTTCATCCTATGCATGAGCTAAGCTTTAACTGATACTGAAGTTGGCTTTTGTCCCAAGTGGGATTATGCCTTTTTAGGCATAGAATCACAGATCTATCTAGAAGGAAGCTGCCAACATCCCACAAAAATTTATCCTCAAAGAAGAGACCATTTCTAAGGAGTTACAATATTTCAAGGGGCAACACGTATAGGTCAATTCATTAAGAATTTATCAGGCTTTCTCTGACATTAAACCTAACAGTAGTTAGAAAATAATGATTGCCTTTGGTTCCAACAGGGCTAACACGGAGAGCCATCTCCTGGAAAGACCAGGAATCCTGAACCCTAGCTGCCAGGTGTGTGCTGCAGTTAATTATCAGAGTGGACCAGTGTGGGAGGCTTTGTACAGGCCCCTGCGATGGTCTCTGAAGGCCTCACTCTGACGTCCACTGTGTCTGAGGCTTGAGGGCACAACCACGAGAGGGGCAAGGGGGTGAAAGTATTTTGAACGGCTTGTCTAAGTCCAAATGAGGAGAACCCCACATCTGCTGTGAAGACAAAAAGGCAGGATACTTGTGAAATGGCATAACCTGAACTTTGAACTCAGTAAAAACCTAAGCAAATAGCACTGAATGCCTTGGGGAGGTGGTGGACCCAAGGGAGAGAGTGACGGAAAGCCTGTGATCTGCTTGGGTCACCCTACTGTCCATACCCAAAAAATACAACCAAACTCCCACTTAGCCTTGATACGTGGCAAATGAAGTGGTCACAGTGATCCCCCCCAAAGCAGGCACGTTGCCCGGGTTTAGGGAAGATGGGGTGGGGAGTTAAGGAGTGCTTCCTATAGCTCTGGTGCTCAATGTTGCACATTCAAAACAGAGCCTTGACCACAAGATTAAAAGCCACTTATTTGAGATTTGTTTTTAGTTTTCTTAAGAGACAAGGTAAAGAAGCTTGAAGGGTCTAGATGGCCTATAGTGTTCTCTTTGACTCAAAGCATTTAACCAAATACCTAATAATGCCTACCATTATCTACCTAAGGTTTACTCTATCCTAGGCACAGGCATCGCAGCTAGCAGAATATAAGAATTAAAAGGTAAAAGACTGTAAGATTTGCTCCCAGATCTCCTATGGAACAAGAACTATGTCTTATTTGTTTTTGCATTCTCTGGACATCACTGGGCATACAGTGGGCACTCAAATAAATATTAAACTAAATGATCTAAAGCTGTAACTAATTCAAGAAGTGAAAATGCCTCCAAAGAAAGTTTTAGAATTTTATCAGTAATGCAGTATTCATTTTTAGTCATGTAAATGACATCATAGAAAAGTGATATATCCTCTATACTCTTCTACTTGCTTTAAATAAAGTATCTCAGAATACAAACATCAAAGCTTGATCCTGACACCTGAAACTAACACAACATTGTAAATCAACTATACTCCGATAAAAATTTAAAAAAACAAAAGCTTGATCTTGTTTTAGAAGAGGGATTCAATTTTGCTCCTTTGTTAAGACTGGATTTGTAAAATTTCCTGCAGTGGGAATAGTCCCCAAAGTATATTCTGCAGAACACCCGTTCTACAGGTCACTAGGAGGTGGTTATTCTTTAGGTTCCACTTTCCTAATGGGCCACCATTAGGCTGGGACTAATGGTTTGTGGTCAGCTGGGAGCTGACCAAGAGTCCCACAGCTGGGACTCTTCTGTTTGTGGTCAAAAATATTAGGAGAGGGCTTCCCTGGTGGCGCAGTGGTTGAGAGTCTGCCTGCCAATGCAGGGGACACAGGTTCGAGCCCTGGTCCGGGAAGATCCCACATGCCGCGGAGCAACTGAGCCTATGCGCCACAACTACTGGGCCTGTGCTCTAGAGCCCGCAAGCCACAACTACCGAGCTCGCTTGCTGCAACTACTGAAGCCTGTGCGCCTAGAGCCCGTGCTCTGCAACAAGAGAAGCCACCACAATGAGGAGCCTGCACACTGCAACAAAGAGTAGCCCCCGCTCGCCACGACTAGAGAAAGCCCGCGCACGGCAAGGAAGACCCAACACAGCCAAAAATAAAAATAAAAATAAATAAATTTATAAAAATATATATATATTAGGAGAAGAGGACAAGGGACAAGAAACCAGGTTCCAAAATCATAACTTCTTGAGCATCCATTGCTACTGAGGGAGCTAAGAAATGCCTTCGGAGCCACTGGGAACTAAGGGCAAAGGGGAAAGGATAATTTAGGCAAGGGAAGATGACGTGAGTACAGGAGAAGATGAAGGAAAGACAAAAATGAAAAGACAACAAATACAAGGTGAGAAGGGATGTAAAACCACAATTAACACCCCCTTCGACATTCC
This sequence comes from Phocoena sinus, assembly GCF_008692025.1. Taxonomy (NCBI): domain Eukaryota; kingdom Metazoa; phylum Chordata; class Mammalia; order Artiodactyla; family Phocoenidae; genus Phocoena; species Phocoena sinus. The sequence continues at coordinate 65,016,851 of NC_045768.1, forward strand.
ACAATAATCTCAGAGTTGAATAAAATTTAAGCCAGCAGAGAGCAGCTGACCAGTGGCCTGAAGACTGCCCTTTCCACTAGGCCCTCAGCCTCTGAGCCTTGGCCTCCTAAGCCAAGGGAAATCATCTAAATACAGAGCCAACCTTTGTCGTCACTGTGATATTTCCTTCATGTTTCTCACTATTAGAGATTCTTCCATTTTGAATGTACAATATACCGTTCACTAAAATGATTTCATCTTGAGAAAACCAAGAGCACACAAAGGTTGGGCAGCAGGCAGAGACCACGGTTATTTGGCTTTAGAATCTCAGACTCATAGATATTCGGAATGTAAGGACCTTGGAGCCAACTTGCTTTGGTGTCTGTCCTGCAGGTGGCCCTCAGAAATGGGAGCTTTCATAAACACTGCTCTTTATCTGAGGATCATTAAAGGTAAACCACCACTGTTCACTGCAGCTTCCCATCAGGAGGGACAGTCTAGATGACTTCTTGGGGCCTGTAGACTGTTAACTAAAATATTTGCACCAACCATATCAGATGCAAGCTGGAGGGTTTGGAATGCTATCTGCAATAGTGACATCTGGTGGCTTCAAAGTCCTACTACACCTCCTTATGGCAGGAAATAAAGCCTGGATTTTAAGCAGTATCTGGTGACAACATAAAGATATTACATGAGTTCTGGAAACGGGCCCCAGAAATGTTAAGATTTAACAACTTCTGCTAGAAGCTTACGTTGCTCGTTATATTCAAAATAATGACAAAAGAACTATTGTGATGTAAGTCCTTGTTCCTACAGTGGAAGTAGCTAGGGAAATAACCAGTTATCTTAATTGCAAGAGGGGCAGCATGTCTTCAAGTGATGTTTTCAGTGAATTTTTTGTCCATGATCTGCTCTGAAGTACTCCTCACCCACACATCTGATAAATGGTGGCAGCCAGGTAACGCTGCCCGTATTCCCTGTACCTTTAAGATGAAATGGACAATAAGCATTCCCTCCTGAGAATCCTGATTTGGGAGAATAAAACATAATGTCATTTATCTGGAGAGATGAAGGAGGAAGTATCCCATGACATATAGGGACAGCCAAAATGGGCCCTGTACACAGTAAAGTTTTGAGGAATCAGGGTCTATGAAGATATAGACAAAGCTGGCCAGGAGACAGGATGAAATCAATGTCAGAAAGGCCAAGGAGTATAAAAGAAAGATAGAGAAATCCAGGAGAAGGAAGAGGACAGAGGTGACTACTCTTGATTTCTGCCCTTCTGTGGGCCCAATTTTTCTTTAATTTTTAAAAAATTTCACAGAGATAATTTGAGTGATGTCTTGAGCACAAGAAGAATCTTGATATTGTCTTTCTTACAACTCTGAATTGCTTTTCATATTGCACCAGTTCCTAGTACTCTTGTTGCCTATTTTCCTTATTCCTCTCCAGTGCTTAACAGCCCTAACTGAGAGGGCTTCTTGCTTAGAACAACATATTGGACACTTTGCTTCCATATGGTTGCATTAAAGACTCAGCCATCAGAGAAAAATATAACCGAAGGATTTCTTTGTCTTTTACTCAGAAAGGCCCAATTCATTCTACAGTGGTTCTTGAAAGTTCAGAGTCAATCTGAACACATTCCAGCACACTCATCCATCTTCCCCATTCCACCTTCCAAACCTGCTCTCCCCTGTATTGTCAGCTTCCCTCCAGGACCCTAACCCAGAGAGCTAGGAGTCATTCTAGATCCTTTCTCATACCTCATATCCAACCGGGTGTCACCAAATCTGCTAAACTTAGAATTGCAGAAGCATAAATCTTAGCTACTACTATAGACAGAAAGTTTGTGCCCCCACCCCAAAAATTCACATGTTGAAACCTAACCCCCAATATGATGGTGTCTGGAGGTGGGACCATTGGGAGGTACTTAGGTCATAAGAGTGGAGCCTTCATGAAAGGGATTAGTTCCCTTATAAAAAAAACCAGAGAGTCCCCTTTGCCCCTTCTGCCATGTGAGGACACAGCAAAAACACACCGTCTATGAAACAGGAAGCAGCACCTCATTGTACATTGAATTCGCCAGCACTTTGATCTTTGACTTCCCAGCCTCCAGAACTATGAGAAATGGATTTCTGTTGTTTATAAGCCACCCGGTCTATGATATTCTGCTATAGCAACCCAAACGGGCTAAGACAGCCACCAACTGGCTTTGTGTAGTTTTCTTACACATTGCCTCATTCCTTTGGCCTAAAATAGAAACGCTTCTTAGAGAGTTAACACATGAAACTCTGATCAGTTCTACCACCATTGTCAACAATCAAAACCAATGGACATTTTTTCCTATTGTAAATTGATGTAGTTATAAATCAAAATTGTTTTGGTCTTAAGTAAACATTTCTTTATCCAACAGATAATCTGACTAAATAATATGTGTCAGGTACTCTGCTGGGCATAAAGATAAGAAATGTGATTCAAATAACTCATGTTTTGAAGAGACATGCTTTTAAACTAACAATTAAATGGTATTCATGCGATAATAAATGTCTGGATAAAAAATATCAGGAAATAGAGAAACCCTGAATTCTGCCTAAGAAATAGAGATGAGAAAACGATACGAACCTTCAGAATCAAAGAGATATCACAAAAAAGTGTTAGGAATATCATTTGTGTCTGTTGTTATGAAATAAGAAAAAAATCATCTTTATATGTGATTTATATATAAATGATGTGACTGCATGTAAAATGTAAATAAACATTCTCTCCCAGCTTTTCAGCACCACCCCATAAAAACAGCAGCAAAATAGGGAAAAGATAAGATTTGGTTTTCCCAAGAGGAAGGTGATGAGGCAACAATTCTCAACATTCTTCCATCCAGAGGACCAGGAAGTAGAGTGAATGGACCATGTGTCAAATTATCCTGAAGTGCTGCACCCCACTGACCTGCGCCTCACTCACAGCCAAAATGTCCTTGATGCTCCTATGTCCATCATAATAAAGGGCAGAGAACTGGAAAACTTGTATAGAGACGGAGCTATGCAGGAAAAATGTTGCCCACTGATCAAAGTAGAACAGCACAAATCTCTTGAGACTCTTTCCATGGGTCAAAGCTGCAGGGGGCAAATAGGCACTGTCACACTGTATTTTGGGCCAGGTTAGTGTCAAAATGGATACCATGGCAAAAGAACGCAAATGACACAGTATCTTGCACCAAGAGCATTATCTGAGAGAAACAGAAAATAGACTGGGCTCCACATTCTCTCACCAAGTTCAAGGCCATCTCAGTAGAAGGGTGGCCACAGTGTTACCTGAATTATCCACCCTCTTCCCTAACCCAATAGTACAGGTTCTTTACTCTTTCAAAGATGGTGGTTCCCAGAACATCATAAACAGTGATTTAGAATCCTAAGAAAACCCAAGAGGTGAAAAGGAAAGAGTTATCCAGGAAGCTGAATTGCAAATGAGTTGTATTAAATTAAGTGACTTTCAGCCTCACCTTTGGAGGTGTTATGTACCCCACATAGGGGAGCCATCTTCCTCCTTCGGGGTGGGAATATGACAATTAGCATAGTGATATGAAATTTGAATAGAAAATAAATTGTGCTGAATCTCACATATGGTGTCCTAAAAATGTACAAAATGATGTCATCCAAAGGAAGGGGGTGGGGAGGGAGATGGCAATTAGATGGATGAGGAAGAGGCAGTTGAGAAAACAGATTAATGATGCCTTTGACACAATCAGCCTGAGAGGAATACTGGTTTCCATGACAACCAAACCACTTAACCTAAATCAACAAAGCTGTTAAAAAAGAAAAACTTAAAACATGGGGAAGGGAAAACCCAGTGCATCCTCTTTGGGGAAATTAAGTAGCCTGTCCCATCAGCGCCTATGAGAGGTGTGTGTGTTAACTACATATCAGCAGGGTGTGTATTCTCTTTCACCCTCTGGTTCCCAGTAATTAGTTTTCAGAAACAGCCCAAGGACGTTGAGAAATCGCAACTAATTAGTGCAGTTTTCTGATAGAACTGCCTTATTATCCTGATGCAGCCTTAGCTAGACAGCAAGGACAAGGAATAGACAAAAGGATGCCTCTTGCTTTTCCCTAACTTTGTGTCGATATCTATACCCAAAGATATTCACAACATCCTCCCAGAAACACTTTCTCAAGAGTATGCAGGTCGGACTGAATTCCGGAATTTTGTTTGTAGCAGAGAATAGCTGCTTGTATAGTGAAGCACAGAGGCCATTCATGATGAGACAATGTTCAAATCAAATAATAAAATGTTTATGCATAATTTAATTTCCCCATATAATAAAAGGGATCATTGGAAAATAAAAGTAATTGTATATTCCTGAGTTACTTTTAATACAGTGTAGAATTAACCCTCAATTTTTCTGGTTCTGAGGTGAGCTTGTCTGAATCACAGTAGACATAACTGAAGGTGAATCTGACAGAGACAGGAGAGCAGGGAGGGAGCAGTGTAGTTCATATTTGTAAGCTTGTAAGTCTCCGTTACTAATTCCAACATTACTGTCCCACTTCTACTGAGCCTGAAGATGGCTGGGAAAAGGGGACTTCCCTTGAGCTGCCTCTTTGTTTTCTCCATTAAAAATATATCCAGTATAGATAGTCTACTGCCAACATAAGCGAGAAAGGAAAAAAAAAAAAAGGAACTCTAATAATACTGAGTGCACTGTCAAGTTTTAACATTTCTTTTTTTTTTTTTTTGCAGTATGCGGGCCTCTCACTGTTGTGGCCTCTCCCGCTGCGGAGCGCAGGCTCCGGACGTGCAGGCTCAGCGGCCATAATGGCTCACGGGCCCAGCCGCTCCGCGGCACGTGGGATCCTCCCGGACCGGGGCACGAACCCGCGTCCCCTGCATCGGCAGGCGGACTCTCAACCACTGCGCCACCAGGGAAGCCCTTAACATTTCTTATAGGTGATATTTTCTGATTTTATGAGAAAAAATATATAAGTATTATAATCAATGAAATTCTGTTAAATTCATGGAAAATCTGTTAATATATGTTAAATATATTAAATTTTATGAAAAACTAATACTACATTAGAGTTTTGAAAAACAAAATTCAAGCTTCCATCAACTTCAGTTTTAATAATTAAATCTAAAAGGGAAGAAACTTGCACATTGGAAATTTTCTTTAAAATAAAGAGCATGATGCATACCCACACAGCATCCACACCAGGGTATCTCCTATTTCACAATTCGGTTGCAAATTTTGACTCACATTTTGCTTCCAATGCCAGGGATTCAAGAAATATCACTTTACCTGTGAGATGGAAGTGCTGTTAATTTGGTAGAAGAAAAGAACACCTCATTTTTTACATTTTACCTTTCACTTTTCACGTGATTGGTGTTTTATAGTTCTTCCTTTATGTATTGCCTATGTCCTTTTTTTTCTGCTAGGGTCTTATAATCTTTCTTATAACTATTATTGAAATTATAAAACATTAGAGTATTAATCTTATTCCTGCCACATTTACGAAAAATATAATTCCAGATTATTATGTTTGATTTTGATGTGTCTTGGCATACAAAAGTTTTTCATTTTTATTTGGTAAAATCTAGTGATATTTTCTTTTGAGGTTTCACCTTTTATTTTTACGTTTGGAAATTTTATAATTCTTAGAGCAGTTCAGTATTCATGTATATTTAATGTAATGATTTAGTTGATCTAGGATTTATTTTGATATATGGATCTAACTCAAT